>NC_044067.1:7269452-7271952 GCF_902167405.1 Gadus morhua | reverse complement strand
ACACACACACAGACACACACACACACACACACACACACACACACACACACACACACACACACACACACACACACACACACACACACACTCACTGTCAGATTGCACACATGCACACGCTGACAGACAAATCACTACGCTCAATGCCCTGATGAAAGGCAAAGTACATATAAGCCCTGAAATGCCACCAGCAGCACTCCGGTGGCTTCTAATATTACCACACACCTGCACTCATCCCCAACGTTTTAAACCGCTTTTAACACCACGCCGCCCTTGAACGTACCCCGCAAAGCATTCGCTTTTATCTAGCTAGTGGGTTCATGTATTGATTTAATAGAAGAAATAGAAACAGCCATTAAGGCTTATTGAATCTGTTTCAGACGCACCCCGATGATTGCTGTTAATATTATGCGGTTTATTAAGCAACAATAAGTAATTTGTGTAAACACAGTTCAAACGAGGGCTGCTCCTTTGCACCTTAAAAGTCCTTCGCCTTTTTGAAAGTTGTTGTTATTTTTGGGGGTTTATTTTAATTTATTGGCTCAAAGAGCACAAACTAGTGTTAAAGCTGAGTTGATATGGAAACCTGCAGGGACATTTTAATTAAAATAGCAGTCTAATTAGCATTCCACTGTGACCCTAAAAGTTGAATATTATTAGAGATGCAACCGTCGGCTGTGATGAAAAGAGCGTACATGACAGTGAAATTGAAATTCAAAGAGCCGGGGATAATGTACACACAGATCAAAAGAACAAACGGTGGCAAGGAAAAAAAAGTTTCTCACAAACCAGCATTTACGCTTTGGCAATGTGTTCCCACCATTTGTGAATAGACAGAAAAGCAGACACACATCCACACATAGATAGACAAACACACAAATAGAGAAACAGTTTTGACAGACATATGCGCGTGAGCCCAAGCATGAAAAATACACACTAACCCAGAAAACATCTGTGATTTGATGCACATTATTCCATGATACACACCTCCATTTCCAGGCTCCAACACCCCAAAGTGCTGCTTTTCCTACAACCAACACACAAAACTATAGGGCACACATGTCATCCTGGATCTTCCGGGGCCTACGTTGGCATTGCACCAAATAAGCATCCAATCAGAAACAAACTAACCTTCTTGATGTCGTAACCGTCCTTTTGACTCTCAAGGGTTCCCCTTCTCCCCCGCCCTTCATCCACCCTCACCTTGGTGTTAACCTTGAGCGTTGAACGCCTTCCCAGAGGGGCTAAGGTAACCCCCCCCCCTCCCCTACGTGTGTAGGCTTTGTGAGGTGCATGGCATGCTCCTACACCGTAAGCGCGTTTTGTCCATGTCCTTTTTTTCTCATTTTCTTCCACACCTCTCACACATGCCTCTGTTCCTCTGCTGTGGAGCTGATTGGCCGGCCTGGTGAGAACAGCCGGCCGACTGGCCGGCCAATCAGCCTGCCGGGCCGGTGGTAGCGGAGATAGCGGTGGTAGCGGTGGTAGCGGTGGTAGCGGTGGTTGCGGCGTGCGCGGAAGCAATAATAATTCATTAGTGTTCATTAGTGTGAGGCGCGGGCCGGCGCGGGGTTCATGTTGAATCAGTGTTCAGACGGTGGGCCCTGGCCCCGGCGCAGGTCAGCCAACAGCCAGTAATTAGGCCCACCAGTCAGGAGGCATTTCTCCACCCGCACAACATATGAGGTGTAGCGAGCGGAGGGATGCAACCCTGCCCGGAGAGAGCCAGGAGAGAGAAGATGTCTGGGCACGTGCCTGTGTGTGTGTGTGTGTGTGTGTATGTGTGTGTGTGTGTGTGTGTGTGTGTGTGTGTGTGTGTGTGTGTGTGTGTGTGTGAGTGTGTGTGTGTGTGTGTGAGAGAGAGAGAGAGAGAGAGAGAGTGGGGGGTTGTGGGTGGGTGGGTGGTGGTGGTGGTGGTGGTGGTGGTGGTGGTGGTGGTGGTGGTGGTGGTGGTGGTGGTGGTATTTCAAAAGGGAGACAACCGTGCCCTCCTTGTGCTTTTCTGTCTTGGTGCCCTTTGATTGCCTCAGCCTTTTTTTTTCTCTCTCTCTCTCTCTCTCTCTCTCTCTCTCTCTCTCTCTCTCTCTCTCTCTCTCTCTCTCTCTCTCTCTCTCTCTCTCTCTCTCTCTCTCTCTCTCTCGGTCTTGGTAAATATGTGCAATAACCTTGTTCTACTATGCCTTGTCTGTGCTCTTGATCTCTGGTTTTATCCAGATTTCTTTTTAAACTTGTCTATTGGAACCCTGCTCACCTCACTTCTCCTCCTCCTCCTCCCCCCCTCCCCCCTCTACCCTCCCCCCTCTCCTCCTCTCCTCCTCGACGGCCTTAATACCGAAAAACCCATAAATCATATCTCCAAATTGTGGTTTATTTATGAAAATGCAGATTTATGGATGTGTGCAGATTTTATGCCGGGCTAATAACAGCACAGGCCCCGGTGAGGTAATCATGTAATGGTTAAACACGACTTAACATGGGTTCCCCCTTAAAACCCTGATGCTCA
>NC_044067.1:7261952-7264452 GCF_902167405.1 Gadus morhua | reverse complement strand
GTGTGTGTGTGTGTGTGTGTGTGTGAGTGTGTGTGTATGTGTGCGTGTGTGTGTGTGTGTGTATGCGTGTGTATGTGTGTATGCGTGTGTGTGTGTGTGTGTGTTTGTGTTTGTTTATGCGTGTGTGCGTGTGTGCGTGTGTGTGTGTGTGTGTGTCTGTGTGTGTGTGTGTGTGTTTGTGTCTGTGTTTGTGTGTGTGTGTGTGTGTGTATGCGTGTGTGTGTGTGTGTGTGTGCGTGCGTGTGTGTGTGTGTGTGTGTGTGGGTGGGTGTCATGTGTGTGTTTTGGGTTTGAGCATGTGGCTGTGAGTGTCTTGGCATTAGCCCTTTGGTGCTGTGCCATTGCACTCTATGTTGGTGGAGATGGTGTGTGTGTGTGTGTATGTGTGTGTGTGTGTGTGAGCATGTGTGTCGGCTGAAGCAGGGAGGTGCTCAGCTTCCGCATCAGTGATCTAATGAGCCTGTAAATACACTCATTTGACATCATTAATTGGAGGGAGATCAGAGGGCCTATCTGGGAGGAGTACATGTGCGCTCTGTGTGAGTGTGTGTGAGTGAGTGTGTGTATGCATGTGCATCCTTCTGTGTGTGTGTGTGGGGGGGAATCCATCCATGTCTGTGTCCGTGTGCATGTGTGTATCTATCCGTGTTTTTGTGTGAGTGTGTGTGGGTGTGTGTCTGGAAATTCAGGTTTGTGTGTGTGTGTGTGTGTGTGTGCATGTGTGTGTGTGTGTGTGTGTGCATGTGTGTGTGTTTGTGTGTGTGCATGTGTGTGTGTTTGTGTGTGTGTGCATGTGTGTGTGTTTGTGTGCATGTGTGTGTGCGCGGGTGCGGACGGAGGGTTCTCCCATCGGAGAGGGGCTCCTTCCAGATCACAGAATCGAGTGTAAAATCCCTGATTATGCGACAGAGAGACCCATTAGAGGGTGTCTCTTTGCCAGGCTGTGGAAGCAGCAGTCAGTCCAGCAAAGATGCGGTTTTCTGCCCACTTTAGCGCCGCTGCCAGTAGGCCGTGGGTTGCCAGCTTCAACCGGAGTCAGGGGATCTGACTACGGGATAACAACAACACCACACAACACACAAAGCCCTCCTCTGTTTCCTCCATTTTAAGGATAAGTGCACAACAAAAAAGGGGGGGGGGGTTTGTTGTCATACCAGAAGTATTTGAAAATAGCGTATCACAGGGGGTTGGGCTGATGAAGTGTGGGGGTTGGGCCCGGGGGAATGAGGGAGTTATAGCATGTGATTACCTCGCCACGGATGTAAGCAATAAGGTACCACCTTACAATAAGGCGTCGATAATTCAACATTAATTAACATTGGTAAATGAACTGATTAGCATTATTTGATAGCGCAGGGGCTAGTGTTAGGGTTAGGGTGAGGGTAAGGGCTAGGGGTTTGGGGATAAGCGGGTAAGGGTTAGGGTTAGGGGTTAGGGCTAGGGTTAGGGTTAGGGTTAGGGTTAGGGTTAGGGTTAGAGTTATTGTTAACCCTATCATTGGAACCAGAAGTTTAAAAAAAGCCGCGCAGTTTATCCCCCAAAAAGTCTGAAACTGATTGTTGATGCAAATTTGAAAGTTATTTATCAAAATTGTATTGATAAGCGATGCTTTAATGAAGCCAGGGGAGAGGGTTACCCTGGTTTACCGTGCCGGCTGTCGTTGGGTCATGCGGGGATGACAGAATACATCAGAATCTCACATCTTTTAAAAAAAACGTTACATCCTCTGTGCGACTACAAGCGGGGAAAAGCCTTCAATAGTGCTAATCGCGGCGGCACACTGCTTCAGTGGCGTGTAGCGGTTAGGGGAGTTGTTAGCCACCCATAGTCGCTTAGCTCGCTCCTAGCAGGAGGATCCTAGGCTGGGTCCTTAATGATCCATCTACCTGTTACCTGTCCTCCTCCCCCCCCCCCTCCATACCCTACTGAGCCTCTGCTCGCTTTCATTTACAGTCCTGAACCGCTCTCTGAACTCCCCTCATCACGCTCTTTGTTCCTGGGCATTTTTTTTTGCCATGGAAGAAAGGCGAGGTGAGGGGAGGGGAGGGGGGGGGAAGCGGTGGGGGTCCTGGGGGACTTCGGAGAGTGTGGGTGGGGGTGGGGGGGGGGTAGCAGGGAGACACGGGGACACAGCCCTATAGGAAACTTTTTTTTGTGTGTGCGCGTGAAGTGAGGGGCGGCGGAGACACTGAGCTGGCTGGGCTGTGCGCGTGTGTGTGTGTGTGTGTGCTGTTCCTCCTTCTGTGTGTGCTTATGTGTGTGTATGTGTGTGTGTGTGTGTGTGTGTGTGTGTGTGTGTGATACTACATTATGAAGATTTCACTTTTGTGTCTTTGATTCTCCGGTGACAGTTATCCTTCAGCCCGCCTTTAAAGTCTCCCGCGCTCCCTCTCCGGCTCCCTAATGGCTGTCATGTCGCGGCGCTCTCTGGACTCTCACTCAAAGTGTCATTGGCATAATGGTCGGCAGCCAACGGACCCTTTTGATCATCCGTGCCGTG
>NC_044067.1:7203125-7213125 GCF_902167405.1 Gadus morhua | reverse complement strand
GTTCTGCCCCCTAGTGGTGAAAAAACGTTTCATGCAACTTTGTCACACAACCCAGTCGGTCTGCCTCTCTGAATATCTCCTTGCGCGCTTGCGTGTCTGTCTGTCTGTCTGTCTGTCTGTCTGTCTGTCTGTCTGTCTGTCTGTCTGTCTGTCTGTCTGTCTGCAGGGCGGTTAGGAAAACCGATGCATGCACCTCTGTCACCACACAATCTGTCCCTCTGCCTCTCTGTCTGTCTGACTGTCTATCTGCCTGCCTGCTAGTCTGTCTGTCTGCAGGGCGGGTAGACAGGTAGCCGGGTCAGACGTGTCTTGATGGCGGCTGCGGTGTGTGGGGCGGACAGAGAGAGGTGCCGTGGCGTAGGAGACGCGGAGAGAGACGGAGAGAGCGATCAGCGAGTGGGGTCACGTATCCACGCTATGTGGGTCGCATGCGATTTCCCCTCTCACTCTCTCTCTCTCTCTCTCTCTCTCTCTCTCTGTCTCTCTCTCCTCCAGATGGTTCACCAGGTGCAACCCTGCCGCTGGGCTGACAGCGCACGCAGCCTACTTGCATACAAAGGGCGAACGCAACTAACACGCAGAAACGTCTCGTGGTGAGACAACACAGCTCGGGGTACATCGAGAGAACAAACAATGAGATCCGCCACCTCCTTTATTTTTTTGTGGGTTTTCCACAGCATGCAAAGCTCTTTTCGGCTGATGAATAATGGACCGTACGAGGAAGTGAAGGGAATCGGGAGCGAACAGGTGTGACGTCATCCCCCCCGCTCCACTCAGTAAGGGCCCAGAGTCCTTCTAATAATGTAAAACAACACTCATTTGAGAAGGGACGCCTCGCACCGCCATGTTAATCAATATTGTCATTATCTTCATTACTTATTGAAGGATTCCCCGATGCCCCCTCGCTGATGAAGCGACGGGAGAGGAATAAGAGACAGGAGCGAGACGGAGAGGGAAGGAGAGCGAGGGAGCGAGACAGAGAGAGAGAGAGAGAGAGAGAGAGGAAGAGAGATGGAGATAGAGATATACAGAGAGAGAGAGAGAGAGAGAGAGAGAGAGAGAGAGAACGTAGAGGTAAAGGTGGAGAGAGGGGTTGATTATAATTACAGATTTTAGCAGCCTGTGCCTGGGTATAACCTGCTCATTAATGCCAGAGGGGGTGTGGTGCATGTGTGTGTGGTGTGCAGAGCATTTGTGCCAGTGTGGGTATTCACACACAGACACACGGACACACACACTCTCTCTCTCTCCCTCTCTCTCTCCCTCTCCCTCTCTCTCTGTCTCAGCCCTGTAGCAAGAGTTTTCCCCAGCCTCCTTGTCTGCAAGAAGCCAACAGCGGCCAACACAAGTGGCCCATTTAGAATATAAACACACAGAAACCTGTTATTTCAATTGACCTTCGTCACATCAAGCTGTCAATGATCTCAGCCCTGAACTCTTAATTCTCTCCCTCTCTTCCTCCGAGGCAGACCGCATGGTAATGACCACTTGCTTTAGAATATATGAGAGCGAGGCAGAGGCTCGAGAGCCAGACTGGGTGAGAGAGAGAGAGGTAGAGAGAGAGAGAGGTAGAGAGAGAGAGAGAGAGAGAGAGAGAGAGAGAGAGAGAGAGAGAGAGAGAGAGAGAGAGAGAGAGAGAGAGAGAGAGAGAGAGGGAGATGAGAGAGAGGAGAGAGAGAGAGAGAGAGAGAGAGAGAGAGAGAGAGAGAGAGAGAGAGAGAGAGAGAGAGAGAGAGAGAGAGAGAGAGAGAGAGAGAGAGAGGGACAATCAGGTGAAGGTAAATGATATGCCGGGGCGTTGAGCCTGACAGTGTTTCTGGTGTCGGTGAGACAGCCAGCAGCGTTTATGGAAATGGACAGAGCTTAGGGAGTCACCATTACCGCGGTTCCCCTTTTTACCATCCAAACTCCCAACAACAGACACACCGAGAATATTAGGACAAATTTAGCTTTTCCTTTGTCAAGGCACCTCGCATATCATCATTTTATACCTGATCTAGGAGTTTAATGACAGTAATGACAGGCAGCGTTGTCCATTTGATTTATTATTCATTATTATAATTTTACGCACCACTTTTTTTTTCACAGTCACACTCTATTTTTGAGTTTCAACGGTCTCAATCCTGTTTATAGATCTGGGGTCATATTCTTCGGCTATCTGTGTACAAATTCACTCTTTTTAGCTATTCACTGTAGCTGTGTGTTTATGCTGTGAACTCTACACCCAGTTGTTGCAGATATTATACATTTCTTGGTTTCTGCGTTGGCGGCAACGTCGGGCAGTTATGCTGATGAGATGAGAGGCGCGTTGTGATTGACTGAGTTGTCGCTGTAAACAGCCATTATCATACCCATCTCCAGGCCATCTCCGCTCATCTCCATACACCTCGGCAGCAGCGCGCTCCTGGGGCCGTGGATCAGGGAAAAACCAGCATCGTCCCAATCGTAAAAACTAACTCTCTCTCATTGCTTTTTAAATCAAAAAGCCGTCGTTTCAATGCCAGACATGAGCTACGGTATCTAATTGCATTTATCGCATTGTATTGACACGTTCGGACGTGTGGCGTCACTCTATACACTGCAGCCTGAAACCTATGGTGATGTTGATGTGATGTGGGGGAAACGCAAATACGCCCGGAGATGGGATAATTGGGAAATGGAACGTCACAATCGGTTTGGGCCCTAACCGCGAGCACTGGCTCGCTTAGCGGTGGCTTCAGAAAAACTTCCTCTCCGGATGTTTGTTATTTTTCCCGTGTGTGTGTTTACCACTGTCAGCCAGTGAATAAAAGGCATGGTAAATGGAGGTAATGAAATTGCATTTGCATATCGTCTCACTTTGAGGATTTAATAGGGTTCGATGTGCACGTTCCGAAACCATTAATATTTATTGTAATAAGGCTAAACGAGGCTCAAACACTTTTCAACGCCGAGCCAGGGAAGAAAATAAATACATCAGCGGGCGGTTTCCGTGAGAGTTGCGGGCAGTTTCAGAACTTCAGGTATTGGCAGACGGAAGAATGAGCTGAACTGCTGCGACAGCCCGTATCATAACATGTTAAGACTGCAGGCCCGTGCTGTACTGTACTTTTCTCGAAAGGCTGTGCTGACTAGCAGCACCAGGCTCATATTAACCTGGGTGAACCTGGGTTGCCAGCGCTGTGTCTGCAATTTTCCTTGTTCCGTTCCATAGCACTGAGTGATCGGTTCCGGTCCATGCCGGTTCATGTCATCCGACCGGTTCCCCCAGCGAACCCTGAACCGTTAGTTTCTGTTCAAGCTGTACTGCTGGTCGGTAGCCTCTCGGTTAAGCCCGTGAAACAAGGCGATAATGTCCTTCTATGTTTAAGAGGTTTTAGCACTTCATTACAGACTGTGGGACACGCCCTTCATGTGATCCTTACTACTGTGTGCTGTAGCGCTACACATCTGAGTGTCCCACACAAGGACACCAGCACACAGACGTACACGATGCTGCGTTGGCTCCCGAACCATATGGTATTTAAAGAAGGGGTGTAGTAATTACACGTTTTAACCTTCCACAGCCAAGTACACACACGGACACACACACGGACACACACACATGCATACAAACACACGTGCATACACACACACACACACACACACACACACACACACACACACACACACACACACACACACACACACACACACACACACATGCTTGCCCCTCTAGATACCCTCAAACACACAACACACACACACACACACACACACACACACACACACACACACACACACACACACACACACACACACACACACACACACACACACACACACACACACACACACACACACACACACACACACACACACACACACACCACACCGCACAACCCCCAAACCCCTACACACACACACAAAAACAAACAAACACAAAAACATGTTGAATATGTAAACATATGTAAATGAAAAACAACATTATCCGTCTTTGTCTCTTTAGGCATTCATTTGCTCGGCTTCAGCCTATACCCTATTCCCAGTGCAGTGCAGTGTGCGGTGGATGGAAGACGCGGCTCTGTGGGGACATCTGGGCATGCACAGGGTACCTCGGTGTGGGCAAGCAGCACGGACAGCTTTGCCAGGGAAGGGGGGCCCCCACAGATCCAACAGCAGTATTATGGTAATGTGATTTGTTAATTCCGTGGCCCTGTTTGAGAGAAATCTGCCACCAACACCTGCCACCGATTGCAAAAGCAAGGACGCAGATCTGCTGTGACACGGGCTTCATTAAATAAACAAACCAGGTCCCCCTGTAACAGCATTTGGTGGAAAGCACCATCAATTCTTATACATTTAGATCACAGACATTGGAGATGACACTGAGGGGCGATGTCCCACTGTTTTGAGGATGCGTGGGTTGAAGGCGGCGCGCGCGTGCGTGTGTGTGTGTGTGTGTGTGTGTGTGTGCGTGTTTTTGTATGTGTGTCTATTCTTGTGACTGGGTGTTCCTTACAAAGAGTGGGCCTTTCTGAAAATGTATTTTGTCCCTTCGATCTTTTGTGTTTCCGACGCGCACGGTCGCGCGAGCAAAAGCGTTTTTTTTTTATTTTATCCCCGCTTCATTCTGTGTTCCGGCTCCCCTGTCAAAAAAAACCTAAACAAATGGGTGAAAAAAAAACAAAAGATATAAATATGTCAACCAATGGCTTTTTTTGTTTTTGACGTGGTTCCACAATATCCACGATGAAAAACAAAGCGAAAGCAGAAAAAAATCTAAAGACGCTCTTGCGGCCCCTCTGATATGTCATGTGAATTGTATCAAGTGTGTGGTGGAGGACAGAGAGAGAGAGAGAGAGAGAGAGAGAGAGAGAGAGAGAGAGAGAGAGAGAGAGAGAGAGAGAGAGAGAGAGAGAGAGAGAGAGAGAGCGAGAGCCCTGGCTGCAGCCCGCTAGAAAGCCTGGTGTCTGTTTGCCTTTAACTCAGACACATCTTCTTTATGCTCCTGTCCATCTCCCTTCCCCTCCACTTACTGCATCCTCCGCCGGATCAAGGCTGGTCAAAGGAGCATCCGAGCACCGCGCCTACAGTCAGTCATTACACACTTATGTGTGTGCCTGCCTGTGTATGTGCGTTCGTGTATGGGCACGCACACACACACACACGCACAAACACACAAACGTGTTCATTCTTGTGTGTGTGTCCGTGTGTTTCTATGTTTGTATGTGCGCTCACGCGTGTTTGTTCTTGTGTGCGTGTGTGTTGGTGTGTGTTAGTGTGTGCATCTGTGTGTCTGTGTGTAGGGGGGTAGAGTTCTGGCAGGCAGCTCTATCTGTTCAGAGTGAGGAAGATAGAATAAGATGTAAGGCGAAACGAAGTGAGAGATCAAGTGATGAATGACTGTTATTGCTCTATAGCTTTTGAGTCCTTTTTTCCCTCTCCATAACGATGAGAGCATCCCGATTTTGCGAGTTCACGGTGGGCTTCTCTCTGCAGACCGGTCTGGTCTTGACCCCGTATAAGGTTTTTTATTTTTTTCTAGGACCAATCAGACCAATCAGGGGAGGGAGTTTCAGTTCAGGAGGAACAAGGAGCACCGCGTTCTCCTGGATTAAAAAGACAATTGCAGCGCCCAAGGAAAGTGTAGCGATCAAAACTGCTTTAATCTAAAATGGACTGACTAACGATGTTAAAATATTAACCGAAATCTGCACAGAAGGCTTCTCTCAGATCATAATTTGTTTTAATATATATTATATATATGTGTGCATATGCATGCATATGTATGTGTATTTCTAAGTGTAGGAGGTGTGTGTGTGTGGTGTGATGTATTCCTTTTCTGATCCAGAGCTGTGCAAGGCAGGCAGGCCTTAACATACTCTCCTCAGCTGCAGTGCTGGCAGGTCCAGGGCCAAAACACTGTGTCTCTCTCTAATGATTCAATTGGCCCAATGAGCATATGCTCTCTTGCGCATCATAAACCTCAATTAGAGGTGTCGTAATGTGATTTGTAGTTGGAGCCGTGTGTTTGTGTGTGGGGAAGAGAGAGAGGGGGAGAGAGAGAGAGAGATAGAGAGAGAGGGAGAGGGAGGGGCTTACAGTGGATGATGCATCATGTGATGTCTGTGATTTATTGAGTTTGAAAGACAGCGAGAAACGACGCCTTCCCTTGGTTTGGCCCGGTGCGGCAGCATTTCCTAAAAAGGGATTTGATGTTGTTTTTCTTGCAAGAGATTTGAGAAATTCATGGTAGTAATTCCTATTTAATGGCAAATTTCCATTCAGCCCCATTGTACTAACGGTTTTACAGCTTCAGACTAAAGGCTAGTTAGACCGGCTTTGTATGAAAATCACAATGAAATATAAAAAAAGAATGTAGCACAAGAAGTAAAGTGAGCTCAACAGCTTTTTCTTTTGTGGTCAACACATACTTCATTCATTTGTAGTTTGGCAGGTCATAACAAACGCCATCGCCCACCAATCAAAATGTAATCGAGACAAATGTGGTTTGTTATATCATACATTGTATAACTATATTATGATTGCAACTTTGCTTTAAAAAAATAAAGCAAGAGTAATGGTTAGATCTTTAACCCCCTTTAACCCTTTCGAATATAAACAATCATTTCTACATCACAGGACTCTAAAACTACAATACTGTGTATTTCTAGAAAGAGAAACAAACAGGAATCCTAACCAAACAACTTGAGTGTGTGTGTGTGTGTGTGTGTATGTGTGTGTGTGTGTGTGTGTGTGTGTGTGTGTGTGTGTGTGTGTGTGTGTGTGTGTGTGTGTGTGTGTGTGGGGGGGGGGGGGGGGGGTGGCTCCAGCCCTCTAGAACAATGGTTGGACCGCATGGCTGGCGTAGCTGGAGTTGACATGGCTGGCAGTTTGAACCTCAGTCAGCACCTGCTCTTCCCTTCTCCTGTCTCTGCGGCGGAGCCGTGCAGCGGCGGCAGACGGCTGTGTGCCTCAGCTGCCACGCCTGCTCCCTGTGTGGACTATTTAATATTGATACACATCTGGAACCCCTGGAACACACACCTTCACACCTCAAACCACAACAGCCAGGCAGGCCCTGCCCCCCTTTCCTCAGTGTGTCAACCGCGTGTGCGTGGGTGCGAACACACACACACAAACACACCCAAACACACACACACACACACACACACACACACACACACACACACACACACATACACAAACTATCTGATAGACACCGATGCAGACACGCAGATGCAAATACATGAATACACACACACACACACACACACACACACACACACACACACACACACACACACACACACACACACACACACACACACACACACACACACACACACACACCCCACATATGTGAATAAACAAACCCATAAAGGACCACAAAGGGTGCCTGAGGAGCGGTACATCCTAACACAGAATAAATCGGAGTGCTTGGCCACAGCCTCCTAGCTGGGGACGGATTAGAGGACTAGTGGCTACCTCTGAAGCAGCGAGTTCTGGCGAAGAGCTGGAAACAGCTCAGTGAGCGAGGTTCACCAGGAGCGGGTAAACAAACAGGTGGTTGACAAATGCATCCAAATAGCCAACTTTCAACTGAAGAGAAGCATTTAAAACACAGGGTTTTCCCCTCGCGGCGGAGAGCCTTCACAGGAGCAGTCTGGAGGACCAATCACTGGTGGGTGTGTGGATTCCCCCCCCCCTCCTACCTCCTAGCTGAGCATAACGATGCTTTACCTCTCACGCCACGGGGGGGTACTGTTTGTGCTAGCCATCGAGAGGATGGGGGCCTAAGAATATCCCCCTTGTTTTGGAGAGAGAGAGAGGGAGAGAGAGGGAGGGAGGGAGGGAGAGAGAGAGGGAGGGAGAGAGAAAGGGAGGGAGAGAGGGAGGGAGGGAGAGAGAGAGGGAGGGAGAGAGAGAGAGGGAGGGAGAGAGAGAGAGAGAGAGAGAGAGAGAGAGAGAGAGAGAGAGAGAGAGAGAGAGAGAGAGAGAGAGAGAGAGAGAGAGAGAGAGAGAGAGAGAGAGAGAGAGAGAGAGAGAGAGAGAGAGAGAGAGAGGGAGGGAGGGAGGGAGGGAGAGAGAGAGAGAGAGAGAGAGAGAGAGAGAGAGAGAGAGAGAGAGAGAGAGAGAGAGAGAGAGAGAGAGAGAGAGAGAGAGAGAGAGAGAGAGAGAGAGATGGGGGGAATTCAGGATAAACTGTCGAAATGCATCAGCGGGATTGACAGAATTTGAACGGGGCTGTTCCCCCCCCCCCCCCCCACCCTCCCAAAATACACACACACCCACACAAACACACACACGAACAATCACTCACACACACACAGACGCACGCACACACACACACACACACAGACGCACACACACACCAAGCCCCCTTGTGATAGAAAGACATACTTATAGGTCCGGGTCGGATTGGAACCATGTGTTGTGTAAGCGCCGCAGAGAGTACACCAAGCTCCTCCATCTAACTCAGTGCTGTGTTGTGCTACTCACACACACACTACACACAGGGGTTCACCAGACACACAGACGCAGGCAACGCTAAATAATAAAGAAGAAGAAAAAACATGGCTCTTTTGTCTTTCTTTAAATTATTCATGCCCGGAAGGGATGCTCTCTGGCTCTCCTTTGTTTTTGTCAGCTGACACACGCACAGGTATCGCTTGTGTCTTTGTGTTTGTGAGTGTGTACGTGTGTTTGTGTTTGTGTGTGCCTTTTGTCGTTTTTCTGAAATTACATATATTTCTATACACAAACACATATCTATACACACACATGCATCTTTTCAAATTTTAATTGAGCATATGTCTGTGTGTGTGTGTCTATATGTGGTCGGATGCCTTTTGTGTGGATTGCCGACATTGTGATATGCATCATGTACATGTATGCTATGTCTTGCTATGTTCTCTACCAGTAATTGATGGTGGATGTCTCTGTTTGTGTGTGTGTGTGTGTGTTTGTGTGTGCGTCTGTGTGTGTGTGTGTGTGTGTGTGTGTGCGATAGTTCATACGCGATGTCTACAGGGCATATTGTGTCTGTCAGCCTGTTACGGGCACCCACGGGTGACCCACACGGAGCGTGATGCGGCTATCAGGGAGGCAGAGGCAGCTCTCCTCGGATCAAATCAAAGCACTGGAAGGGATAGAGGAGGGAGGGTGGGAGGGGGGCAGCATCGATGTGGGCCGGCTGGATGTCGCTGACGGGGTCCTTAGATGCACTGTAGACAGCAACAGCTCGGCGGTGACCCCGCCCGGCGTTCAAATGGCTTCAAATGGAGGAGAGGGTTCAGGGGGAGCATACAGACAGAGCCGGGCCCTGCCCTGGCTCTGTCTGTGGGCTCCCCCCCGCTCCCCTCTCTCCTTTCCGGCTAAGGTGCCACGGCACGTGTTTGTGCAGAGCGTCTCGCAATTAAAAATAATTGGGAAGCAGGTTTGCGCGGCAAATCTTCCAAGAGTGCCAGTTACAATCTAATGAAGGTTCATTAGCCACGCTGAAAGCTGGGAGCGCCATATGACAACGGCAATTAGACAGGATCATAGGCACACAAAAATTAAAAAAAGAACGCGAGAAAAAGGAAAACATTACAAAAAAATACCCTGGCCAGGATTAGCTTTTTCACTTAATGACCAATTCATTAGCTAATTGATTTCTTATTAGTTACAGGCAGAGACGACTGTTTGGGGGTACCGGCGCTGGTAATTAACAGCATTTACGCCATTAGTCAGCTGGCTTACTTTCTAGGAAAACAATTTTGGGAGGGAGTTGGTGCTTGAGGCGAAGCGGCCATTTCCCCGCTGGCTCCGCCGCTGTGTTACCTGTTTTATATTGAGAGGAGGGGATCTCACCTCAGCCTCGACATCATTACCTGCTGATTAGCCGACCTATATATACGTGACCACGTGTTCACCGCCTCAACCCATGTTGGCAAATGTGGATGAAGGGGCAGGGAAGGGGGTTTGGGAGGAGGGGGCGCGGGGGGGGGGGGGGGGGGGGCATTGAAGCGATGCTAGCGGCGCATTAGACGGCTAG
>NC_044067.1:7180625-7195625 GCF_902167405.1 Gadus morhua | reverse complement strand
GGAACACGTGTCTGTTTTGGCGTAGGAATGAATTAATGAAATAGCCTACGCAATGTGATGCACTTATCACGTTAAATGTTTGTCGTTAAGTGCTTGGAAAGATATTGACGCTCAACCTTGGATGATTTATTCATTTTATAGATTGAATACGTTTTTTTATGCTTGGGAAAAGAACAGCGATTTAATCTGTAATCAACACACTAGATCAGTGGTAACAGACAATGATGGGCATTTCGGATGGGTATATCCGTTATTGATTTCATGTTAATGATATATTAACGATCGTCCTGCAACGTAATTGGTCTCCTTTTCGAGTAAATACGAAAGGCCTATGCAGAGAAGACATACCCTAATGTGCAAAAGTTGCATAACAAATGTAGGCCTATATTTTTTAGGGGAAAAGTCAAAGTGTGTGTGTGTGTGTGTGTATGTATGTGTGTGTGTGTGTGTGTGTGTGTGTGTGTGTGTGTGTGTGTGTGTGTGTGTGTGTGTGTGTGTGTGGGGGGGGGGCACCCCCCGTTCACGTCCTTTGTAAACGCCAGTTTATAAAGAAGGAAAGATAGTAATGATTGTGGCACGCGATCGGGGAGCAGAGATCTGCGTCTTAAAGGGGATTTAGGTCCATTAACAACAAAAGGCGCGATCCGTGGCACGAGGGGAGAGACCTCGACTCGCGCGTGCGTCGGCTCGTGTGATCTAAAAACGCGGGCTTAGTGATAAATGGAACCCTATCAAAACGCGCCATTAGAGCGCTGAGCTGTGAGCGCGCTCCCAATGCCGGGGCGCTCGGGGTTTCATACCCAGGGGATGACGCTCTTCTCTCGGGCTTTTTTTGTTTGTGTGTGAGACTGGACTGACACACTTCTTGCATAAAGTGTCAATGTCATTATTGACTCATTATTATTATTTTTTATATAAATAATAAAATATGCAGGGGAACTAAATGGAGGCCTGTTATTGATAATATGTAGCCTATTATCATTAGGCTATATTTTTAACTGTAAAACATATCTAAATATGAAACTGCCTTTTCAATTAATATCCCAAGGGTTCTTTCATCATAAAAAAGGGTTTATGTAAATAACTATATCAATTTATAACAATTCTAATCATTGCTCAAGTCCAATACATTTAGCTCATTCAAAAAGCTACTTTCTATGCAGGTATTTTATTTTTTTAAAATTAAGGAATATTTATAAAATTCGTTGCAGTGTTACAATAAGTAGCTCCGCCAGGCAACACAATTTGGAATGGGCCACCACCAACAATTAAAGAAGTAGAGGGCCCATAGTTTATTAGGATTAAATTATACTTACCCAAATTACCGTAACAATAACATACATTAGGATATGTAATATAATAATATGTATTGAAAAAAATGCTTTAATCTGATAAACAACCTCAACATTGATCAACATGTTATAGCCTATAAATATATATATGGTGATAATGTGCTTAAATCACCTTTCTGATACAATTACTATGCCGATTATATCTAGCCTTTATAGGCTATTTTAATTCTTCGAGCTGCAGGCCTGTGTTTCTATTAATTCACAAGAAACTCGCGATCGAAATTGTTCAGATAGAGAGGAATACGTATTTAATCTTAATTGTCATCCCAACAACAGCAAAAGAGGTGATTTGTAGCTAATCTTCTAATAATGTCATTAACAATTCCACCTAAATAATTAAATATAACGTACTCCCCCCCTCCTCCCCCCAACCCCAACCCTCCACGTGCGTAAGCCACCGTATGCATTTTAATGGCCCTGTAATTTAATTAACCACCTCTATACCACAACATTGATTTCTGGAAAAAGCTGCTGAAAGTTGAAATCTGAAAAGTCGAGCCGCCTGTAATTGCCCAAGACAGAGATGGTGTGTGTGTGTGTGTGTGTGTGTGTGTGTGTGTGTGTGTGTGTGTGTGTGTGTGTGTGTGTGTGTGTGTGTGTGTGTGTGTGTGTGTGTGTGTGTGTGTGTGTGTGTGTGTTGGGGAGGGGGGGGGGGGGTGTGGGTGCGGGGGGGCTGGGCTGAGGTGGCCGTGTATAAATAGTGTGCTCTCAAACACACAGTCATAACAGCAGGAGTGATCTCACCTCTTCCTATTCCTCCTCCACCCCTTCCATCGCTGCGATCAGGGAAAGAGAAAGCAGCCGCTCCACGGTACAGCAGCAGACTGCAGAACGGTGGATTTTTGCGTGTGTGCAGGACCACTAAAAAACACCCACCGAATCCCCGCGCCACCATGGAAGAACTTACGGCGTTCGTCTCCAAGTCTTTCGATCAGAAAACCAAGGAGAGCAGCAAGGAAAGCGCCATCACGTACCGGGAAGTTTTGGAGAGCGGCTTGGCGAGAGCCAGGGAGCTGGGGAACTCGGAGACGAGCTTGCAGGACATAACGGAGAGCAGCCACTGTCCGGTGCATCTGTTCAAGGAACACGTTGAGCTGGAAAAGGACAAATTGAAGGACTTTAATGTTTCAAGGGCCACAGAAGGTAATGATTGTATTTTAGTTTTTTGGGGCGAAAATAATGTCATGTCGCGAAATGGAAAGGCTACGAGATGCGTTGTCCACCAATGTTGGGTTGAGGAGCGATTTGTGCAAATCGCGTAAAGCAAAATCGACTCGTTTATTGTGCTTTTATAACATACTTTTTTTTTGTTTAATACCATCTGGAAGCAACATTGTAATGTCTGCTGTAGGGCCTATTGATTGCCCAAAATCTTCGGCCCTGTCTTCTTGATTGTTTTAAGATTGCTAATCAATTGCAAGAGTCCGGTTGAATTCGGGTGTCTGTATTATATTTAAAAAAATATGAATTGTGTTGCCAATAACTTATTTTAAACACAGTTAATAGTAGGCCTATATTGTGTTTATTCTCTTTGAAATTTGTCAATACAATTCCTGTTCTAAATTTGATTTATTTTCTATTTCCAAAAGTCAGTATTTTAGTCCCCACAACAATTAGGATCGGCCTGATTTAAATTAATCAAATCTATCTCATTAAATTAAATCCCACAATGGTGGCAGTTTTGACTGCACTTTACCGTCCGTATGCCTATACTAATAAACTTTTCATGTAGGCCTACTATAATATGCCTTTTGTTTTGCAGCAGGTGTAAATGCATTACTGCAAAACCCTGCAAAAATACACAACATATTGGAGCACTCGGTAGAATAGGAAAATGAATGTCTCTCTGTCATCAAATGGTATTAATTAAAAACAATGCCGCAAACGGATTTATTCTGATTGCTCAATGAATAGCAATTGTAGATCATTGTCTGGATGTTGAAATGTAAAGAATTGACCTCATCCGTAGGCTACTTTGTATACATGAAGCGCGCAGGAAAAGACAAACAGGCCTACTAACAGAGAAAGTTGTTCTTGCTGCCCAGTACATATTTGTAGATCCAGTTCTTCCAGAGATGTCAGACAAGGCCTAGAGTTAATGCCGCACAGGCTTTCACTTCAGCCTTGATCTCTCACTCTCATAGCTAGGATTCCTAGATATCTCTCATTCTCACAATAGCAAAGTGCACCCGTTTAGCTATAGAGCCCAATTGCAGGCTCGTTTGTGTTTATTTGTGTTTCTTACGTGTGACCTGTATGTGTGTGTGTGTGACCTGTATGTGTGATATCAGTCTTATGCATGGTCATAGCAGTGCGTGCGTGTGTGTTCGACCTTTTAAGCAGTGCCAGTGCGTGTGTATATGTGCGCGAACGAAAGCATGAATGCATGTGTGTGTGTGTGTGCATATCGACAGGCATCAACTAACACATACAAATCCTATATTCGGACCACCATTTGAACGCAGGGATATACGAGTGTAAAGAGAAGAAGGAAGACGTGAAGTCGGAGGACGAGGACGCCCAGAGCAAACTCAAACAGCGGAGGAGCCGCACCAACTTCACCCTGGAGCAGCTCAACGAGCTGGAGAGGCTGTTCGACGAGACGCACTACCCGGACGCCTTCATGCGGGAAGAGCTCAGCCAGCGGCTTGGCCTTTCGGAGGCCAGAGTGCAGGTGAGGCAACGCCTGGAAGGGATGCGCGGAGACATGCACGCGGAAGCCCGCAGCTTCTCTCCGTTGATTGGTTGATGTAGATGTTCCATACATTGTATAGTGCACTAGTCTAGTCAGTCGATTATACTCTGTTCGATGGATTATATACTGGGTTGTATTATTCAACATATTTGAGTAGGTCCCATCTTTAACCCTTAGCTTGCTCAAGTTTAAATGAGCAAATAACTAAATTAAATGCAAAAAATATTGTAGGCCTTTAGGGCATATTTTATAATTATGATGCACGTTTCAGCTCTGTGGCGGTTTATAAGATTTTTATATTCGTCCACTGCAATATTTAATTTCCTTATTTGTTGTGCTTTTTTACCCCCTTGGTATAGGCCTACTATAAATGTTGAACCAAGTTAAGGCTAACTTGTAACGTGCTGCTAGGATATTGTTGTGGTATTTAAGGTCGCCTCGTGGTAATTCCGCATCTCAATTTAGCCGTTGTATTGATACGTTTATGGTCAACCTCAACCTCAAATGTATGGACAGCATGTTTATTGGTGGCCTGCTCTAATATATTATGATTTATAAAATAGGAAATAAATTAAAGACTTGCGTTTACATGCCTGCAAGATGTATCTTGCAAATAATTTGAACAATGCAAACTACAATTAATGTTCAATCGAAGATTTACAACGATGAATAAAAAAGAAAAATAGAATTTCAAGGGAGCACAGTCATAACCCATTCAGCTTTTCCCATTCATATTTCCCATATAGGCTACTACTACTAATAATACTCATGATAATAATAACCACAATAATACATACATTAATAATAAATACTCTCAGAAAAAAAGAAGATTGAAACGAAACATTTCATCTATGCTTTTAAAGCAGAAGTGTAAAGAATAGCCTACGACAGGCTACCCCAGTCTCAACACGTGGACCATTGGGAACCAACACGCTTTACTTTAAATTCGTGGCTGCTTCGACGTAATCCTTGTAAACATCAGCCATTGTCTTAATGTGCTGGCTTGTGCGTGTGTGTGTGTTTGTGTGTGTGTGTGTGTGTGTGTGTGTGTGTGTGTGTGTGTGTTGTGTGTGTGTGTGTGTGTGTGTGTGTGTGTGTGTGTGTGTGTGTGCGCGTGTGTGTGTGTGTGTGTGTGTGTGTGTGTGTGTGTGTGTGTGTGCGTGTGTGTTTGTTTGTGTGTGTGTGTGTGTGTGTGTGTGTGTGTGTGTGTGTGTGTGTGTGTGTGTGTGTGTGTGTGTGTGTGTGTGCGTGTCTCTACTCCGCTGTTCAGTTTTGTAATCAGATGAGCAAGCGGCAACGGATTACAACCCGCCTCGCTACCATCTCTGGTTGTCAATTGTCGAGGTTGGGGGGAAAAGCCTAACATAATATAACACAAAATAACGATGAGCAATACGATGTACGGAGGGAATAAATCACATTACGACTCCGGGGCGAGCAAAGAAAGCATTAAACCACAGTTTCTGCTCAGAAATCACGGAGGTTTTCGTTCGGAAGAGACCGCTTTTCGATCGTCCCAGCAGATCCATTGAAAGTGGATTGAGGGACAGTGGGCTGATGGAGGGTATTAACCCGCACTTAGACGCCGGGACAGGAGCCCCGCGCGCTCCGTGCAGCTGTCACGAATCTAATTGAAAGTTATGAGAGCTGGGTGAAGAGCCGGCAGTAATTCGATTTGGACTAATATCTCTCGGTTTCTGGTGCAGCAGCTAAATTAAATGTCATTATTCACTGTCTCTAATAAAAATCAAAAGGAAATGAGATTAGGGGGTATTTGTGAGGCGCATCATTGAGTGGTCCTTAATGAAGAAATAACTGTCTCAAGCAGTGTAGTTCACTTTACTTAACATACTGGCTCATAATTGGAATTGATCCCGAGCTGTCTAATATTGCCCTGGATTAATCCGATTTTGTTTTTCTGCTTAAATTTTAAAAACACCTGCTTTTCATAAACAACAACAGTTTCCTTCCATATACAACATGATAACATAACCAGGCGTTTGCCTACACAGTTAATCTAGAGTCTGTATACTAATAATCTTAATAATAATCCTAATAACAATAACCAAAATACTAATACTAATACGAATTTTAATACTTTTACTACTACTAAATAAATAAGTACACAAAATCGAAATAATAATTATATACTATAATCCGTTATACTGCAAATTGAATAATAGGCTTACATAATTAAGAATTTCATTAATATAGCCTATTCAATGGAATTAGAACGGGATGAGGCCATTAACAGTCTTCACAATGTCTTCATCAGCAACATGCACTCCGCCTTATTGACAAGTGGATTATAGGAGCCTCATCGACAGATGCACAACGATGATCTTGTTCCTCCAAATGGCTTCGGCACCTTGAGTAATTAGAGTGCGCCCTTTGTGGTCCGAGTAGTCGCTAATTTTGCAACTGTAAATGATAATCATTACAGGGTCGGAGGGGAGAGCAGATAATGTTATTCATGAAGGGCAAATTAGGTTGATGATGATTAACAATAGGCCGTAGCCTATAGGCTTAACTTCTTAGCGAGAACAAATTGGAAGGATATTCATCTGGCTTACGTTTCTTTTTGCTTCTGAAACGAACGAAAACTTTTTTCATAAGGCTATAGTAAACATAGCCCCCCCCACACACACATGCACTCCCCCTTTTTCCAACAAGATTTGTATTTAATTTTAAAAAGCAAGCATTCCTTTAAAATATAAGGACATTATAAGTAGCACAATTTTGATCCGAAATTACTAATGTGTACAATGATATGTTGTGATATGCATATTTAACAATGACAATATAACACATTACATTTGCACTTTGATATTACAGGTGTGGTTTCAAAACAGAAGAGCAAAGTGTCGAAAACAAGAAAACCAGATGCACAAAGGTAACTACGATTGTATGTGATCCAAACTTTCCAGAACACCCTTTACACATTTTCAACAATTGTGTCCATCAATTAAGAGCATTGGAATTATTAAACATACACAAATGTTTCTCATTTTAACACTACAAAATTCCTTTTGTAATGTTTTTATAAAACTCTTTGTGAATGGAAATGTGAACTGCAGTCTCTTGATCTCACATAACAACAACTGTCTGGATGTCTGACAGACATCTCTCCCTTCTCCCCAGGTGTGATCCTTGGCACTGCCAGTCACCTGGACGCCTGCAGAGTCGCACCCTACGTCAACATGGGAGCCCTGCGGATGCCCTTCCAACAGGTACAGCCACCGTCCGAACGCCGTACCATCACCACGGGGTGTGTGCACAGATGGGGCCCCCGAGGTTAGGTCTGGGAGCAGATTGTAGAATAGCGAGGGGATTGATTTAGTGTTTCATTTAGTAGTTGGAAGCCGATGATTATTCTTTTACTTGTGTTTTCAATTTTTTTTAAGGAAGATCTAGAGGCTAGGTCACTGCTTTCGGAGCGTGAGGGGCTTGTTGAGCAATTTAAGACCATTGGGAACTCCATTTGACAATTTGGAGTTTGAGTTAGTGCTGCATGATGGGGCTTTTTAGTGTGTTTATGTGTGTGTGTGTGTGTGTGTTTGTGTGTGTTTGTGTGTGTGTGTGTGCGTGTGTGTATGTGTGTGTGTGCGTGTGTGTGTGTGTGTGTGTGTGTGTGTGTGTGTGTGTGTGTGTGTGCGTGTGTCCCTTTCCAAGGCATATGCATACATACCCAAACAAGATAGTGTGTGTGTGTGTGTCTGTGTGTGTCTATGCTCTTAGTATAGCATTGTTGTTGTTATGTAGCTCGGTTGTAAACAACCCCAGCTCACCTTTCACCTCCTGGCTGTGATCTTAAGGCAGGAGGGTAGGCAAGTGTAGTGTGTGTGTGTGTGTGTGTGTGTGTGTGCGCGTGTGTGTGTGTGTGTGTGTGTGTGTGTGTGTGTGTGTGTGTGTGTGTGTGTGTGTGTTAGGGTGTGTCAATGTGTTCATGTGTATGTATTATTTGTTATTTTGCTTGTGTGTTAGTGTGTATTTCTGTATGTTTTTGTCTGTTTGTCTTTGATAGTGTGTGAATTACGTGTGTATGTGTGTGTGTTGGTTTGTCTTCATGCCTTTTTGTTAGCATAAATGTGTCTTGTGAGTTTGTGTGTGCCTGTGTTTCTGTGTGTGTTTGTGTGTGTGTATGTGTTTGTTTGTATTTGTGTGTGTGTGTTTGTTAGTTTATATCAGTATGTGTGTGTGTGTGTGTGTTTGTTAGTCAAAGTGTGCGTGTACTACATGCAGGCAGAGAGTAGAGGTGGACAGACATTTGATCCGTGGCTATACGCTACGTAGCATCATGGCTGCTGCTAGCCAGCCAGTCTCTCCCGTTGTGAAAAGCGCCAGCCTAATTAAGCCAACAGTGCGGCAGGCGCGAGCACATAAAAGAGATGATGAAAGCGGGGAACGGAGTGGGCCCTGATGGTTATTGGCATTGAGCTGGCAGGGGTGAAGGCATGAGACCTGCATACAGAGAGAGACTCACTGCACAAGGTTGAGCTGAGACAGGCTGGAGCTAGCTAGGGCACACATTTAGTCTTTCAGAGTCCGTATCCAGAGTCAACCTTTCCACAGACATCACGCGCCGCGTGTTTACCAATGTGAATGTGTAACGAGCTGCCATGGGTTGATGTGCACGCGGGACGTGGACTAGTAAATTCAACACTTGTAGACATGGATATGAAGACACACAAGACACACAATCACGTACATACACACACACATGCACACACATTTACCCACACACATACACCCACAAACATGCACGCATGCACACACACACACACACACACACACACACACACACACACACACACACACACACACACACACACACACACACACACACACACACACACACACACATGGACACACATACACACACAGACTCGCACACACACTCAGGCATAACTGCACGTGCACATAAACACCAACACATATACAAAAAAAGGTCATCCATGATTCAGAATGCATTCAATGTTCAATAAGTTCTGAGATAAGTTTCGATGAGTTATCATTTTAAATATATGCACATGATCCAACTGGACTGTTGACTTTGGTAGATGTTTGTTATTCATGTCATCAAATGCTGAGCAAGTACAAAAGACTCAAGATTGCACTGAAAGCATATGCAGTATATATTACACTTTATATTGATTTACACTTTAAGTTAAGCGGCACGCACGTTTGTCATTTCTTTTTGGGACATTTTGGGTTGCATTAAAGTTTGTAATTTGCTGAAATGTTGGGCCAAGGCAAAACGTTGACTAGGGGTTGCCTCAAATTAATTCATATTGGGTTGGAGGAGAAATGAAGCAGCACCAGTATCTTTCCCAATGGTGTTTGAAATGGGAAATGTGCTACACCCAAGTTAATTTCTATCTCTAAAGCACAGGGATGCCTAATTTTCACCTACTTCATAAAAAATAATTACCAAGAGGGTGAGATGTAACACGCTATGCTCCTAAAGCACCCCCGCCAGCCAGCTCCAACCTCAGGAACATCGAGATAAATATTTATAACTCCAAATATGTGGATATCTTTTTAGTGCAAAATTGTTTATTTATGCAATTGAATCCATAATGAGCATAACAAGGCGGTGCGTATCTCCATGGGTATGAGCGCTTCCTCCGTCTGCATTAAGCCAATGGGCAGTGGCTCCCTGGGAAACACTTTGATTCTAGACTGTTCAATTGGATGTGGTGCCTGAGCGTAATGTATGATTCATTAACTTTTAGAATAGCTGACGAGGAGAGAAAAAAAAAAGTGGGTGAGGCTCAGAGTGCTGCCCCTTAGCTATTTTCTTAGAAAACACGCCACAAGCAACGCCTTTGACGGGGTAACATGTGAAAGGTGTGGCACGGGGTGGGAGGCATTTAAGAGTGTCAAACTGTGAAACCTAAACCCCTTTAGTTTCCTCTCACACACACACACACACAGACACACACACAAACACACACACACTTGCACACTCACACTTGCACACACACAAACACTCGCAGACACACACACACACACACACACACACACACACACACACACACACACACACACACACACACACACACACACACACACACACACACACTCACACACACACACACACACACACACACACACACACACACACACACACACACACACACACACTCGCACTCGCACACACGCACACGCCACCCACGGCTCGTGCCACTAACACTTGTCTGTGGCTCTCCTCTCCCCCAGGTCCAAGCCCAGCTTCAGCTGGAGGGCGTCGCCCACTCCCACCCACACCTGCACCCCCACCTGGCCGCTCACGCCCCCTACCTGATGTTCCCGCCCCCTCCCTTCGGACTACCTATTGCGTCGCTGGCGGACTCCGCCTCGGCGGCGGCGGCGGTGGCGGCAGCCGCCAAGAGCAACAGCAAGAACTCAAGCATCGCCGACCTGCGGCTCAAGGCAAGGAAACACACCGAGGCTTTGGGACTCTGACCCTACCAGGGGCGGCCCCCCCCCCCCCCCCCCATCCCCACCCAACCCCCTCTCTCCCGCCTCCCTCCCCTCCGCGCGCCTGACGGCCATAATCGCCTCTCACACAAGACTGAGCCTGTGAAAAGAGAAAGAGGGCCCACGACACTCACAGCTAATACTAAACTAAACAAAAAACACTGAGCGGGAGAGAGAGAGAGAGAGAGAGGAGAGAAACGCACAGACACACAATGGAGACATGGGGGGGGGGGGGGGGGGGGGCGGTGGTTAGGAGGAGGTGTTCGTGGAGGTGGTGGTGGAGGAGGTGGTGGTGGTGGTGTTGGTGGTGGTGGTGGTGGTGGTGGGGGAGGCGATAGAGAGAATGTGTGTGAGAGAGAGAGAGAGAGAGAGAGGAAAACCAGAGGCTGGGGGTTGGTGGAGGGGAGAGAACAGTGGAGGAGGAAAAAACTGAGGAAAACTGGATGAGGAGGAGGAGGAAGAGGAGGAGGAGGAGGAGGAGGAGGGGGCGAGAAAATTGTCACAAAACCAGCTGCCAAAACAAACCACTTGTAGAGTAACGGTAATTAAATACCAATGAAATCACCTTTTACTTTTCGCCCAACAGGCAGGACTTCTGCGAGGCCAGTGGCTCAGTCCACTCCAGGCACAGATCACAAGCCCAGGACCGTACAAACACATGTGGATGTCTGTGTGAGGGCCAGCCGGGCCCTTCACATGGGAAGACCTAATAACAAAGTAAAGTGGCAGGCAGCAGACACGCAGCCAGCGGCAGGGTTGTCCCTTCTCAAGCCTCACTCCAAGCCAGTCATGGCGGCCATGTTTGACAAAAACAACAACAAAACATATATGTGTATATATCTACATATATATACATAGATTCACCCCCTGGGTTGTGTGCGTGATGGGGGACATAAAGTAGGGAGGGTAAGGTGAGGGGTTGATTGGGGGGGGAGGAAGGGAGGGAGGGAGGGAGGGAGGGGGGTAGGGGTAACTTCATGGAATCTTGGAAGAGTCTCTCATATTTCCACTTTCCCCCCCCCCCACCACGCTTAAGCAAAACAAAATCAAGAGACAAACGAACAAGCTAACGAAGCAAAACAACAACGACAACACCAAATCAAAGCAGAAAAAAACAAACGGAAAGAACCTAAAATGGCCGCTTCTCCTCCCCAATCACTGTGTTCCCCCTGCTGCTGCTGCTGCGGAGTGCATGCGTTCTAGTTGTTGGATCACCTGCCTCTGTACCCGGGCTGGCCTCTATATATCCTCTCTCTCGCTCTCTTGTTCTGAACACTGCCATTCAACCAACCCACGACCCCACCACCACCACCGCCACCGCCGCCGCCACCGCCACCACCACCACCACCACCACCTCTCCCCTCCTCCCCCTCCTACTCCTCCCCCTCCCTTAACTCCCCCGATCTACTAAGCAAAAAGGTGTCCATTTCGCTGACCCTATGCTTTGGACTTTTTTTGCGAAACCATAAGCAACACATCCGCCACCTGGATGAGCGGGAAAAGACATTATTCTGTGTAGCTGGGCATGTGAGACTTGGGTGACGCTTTTATTAGAGGGGGGTCACGTTTCTCACCCTATCGTGCTCTCTCTCTTTCTTTGTTTCTTTTTGTTGTGCTGTATAATGGATAAAGAAGTGAAAATGGCCTTTGCACTTCAGGTCTTGTATGTGGGTGTTTACAAGTGGCACTACAAGCAGATACTACTTTACTAATTGAGGGATGGGGGGGGGGGGGGGATGGGAGGGATTGATGACGCAACGTTATCAACGAAAACGGACAGTATCTTGGATAAAGGGTATAACTGCATTTTTTTGTAATTCTGAAAATATGAAGAAAACATCAGTTTAACTGAAAACACAATTGTGTGCTGTTTAAGTGCAATACTGTAAATAGTGAAAAAAAGAGAAAAGTCAAACAAACTAGCAGTTAATCCTCAACGCTAAAGAGACCCAATGATATTCAGGCATTTTTAAGCACTGATATTATTGGAGTGTTGAATTTCTTTGCCAAACAGAACAGTTTTTTCTAAGGCAGTGTATAATATATTAAGTTGAATAAGACTCATCTCCAACCATGTGCCATACTTCACAAAACTTCCTATGTATTAAAGCTTTTTTTTCCCATTATGTACAATTATTCTAAGTTGTTCAGGCAGACATGAGCACATGTTATGTTACTTTGGAAATAGACCACTTACGAACAGATAAATATGACATTATGTTCAATTTAAAAAAGTCTGGAACTTTTATTTTATAAAGTTCCAAATTTACATTGTAATCTGTATGAAGCATTGCTTAAAATAATTACATTTGGTATAATTTTGCATGGTAAATATTTCATTGTTTCTTTCCATGTTATGTTTCTGTAAACAATTATTACAGACAAAGAACTCTTGGAATGTTTTAAAATCAAATCCTTTTATCTTTTAGGGGCACCCCCTTAACACTGCTGTCATGACTCCCTAGAAAGTTCTGCTTACTTCTACATTTACAACTACCCCTGTTTTCTGTTAAAACCCCTTCCATTTCGAATTGTTTATCTTTGTCTCCATTTTAAATTAAACATATGGGTGTTTTATTTATTATTTTGTCTGAAAGTTTATGAAAGATGAAATAGTTGAACTACAAGTGTACATTTTTACATGGCTTTGCATTTATTTTTATATGTTTTTTTTAGCATAAATGTTGAATTGGGAGGCGTGGATGTAGTGCATTGTTTGCCGAAAATGTAGCGTGTCCGAGTTTACAAACATTTCATGGATGGCTGAATTTAACGATACTCCATGGGATTTGTTGTACCAATTTGAATAATTACCATTTCACAAGCAAGCATGCCTAAAACATGAATCATTGTACGGTTTGTTTCCCCATTTTTGATTCACAAAATATGAATGTACATCTTGTACAAGTAAACTATCAATAAAGTTATAAATATTTGTACTGGCTTTTTCAAATACTTTTCAAAACTTTCACAATGACCAAACAACTCTTGATGTAAATTATATCTACAGTATGTATATATATTTATGCATATAAATAAACAGAAAAGCAGTGTATCTTGCATTGTACCAGCCCCGTCAACGGAGATTCACCTCAACAATCCTAGGACTAAACAATAAAAGTGTACACATTCATATGCATTTTATTGTTATATTTACATCTCGCCACAAGGCGCGGATGTTGATCCAATCCAGGCGATTGATCCCCTCCCCCCTTCCCCTGTCATGGGGGGAACATTTGATCCAGTATAGCATGTAATTATTATTATTATTTACTCTATATATATTGCGCCACACCAGGGCTAATGCCCAGCAGCTGTCCTCCAGTGAAACTCTGGATCCATATACCTTCCCCTGCCATTCAAACCGACGGCATGACGACGTGCCCAGCTCATCACACCCATTCGGAGCCACACACACACACACACAGACAAAACTGGACTGCTATGAATTCCAGATGCAGCAGACACACACACACACACACACACACACACACACACACACACACACACACACACACACACACACACACACACACACACACACACACACACACACACACAGACACATACAGATGCACATACAAATGCAGACGCACATGCAGTCGCACACAAGCACACACACACACACACACACACACACACACACACTCACCAATACACGTACAAACGCACACACACACACACACGCACAGGCACAGACACACGCCCCCCCCCCCACACACACACAGACACTATCTTTCGAATCTTGAATACAGCATTGTTCATAAATCTGTCTACCATTGTGGCAGATACTATTGGTATGGAGAGTTTGAGTGTCTGTGAGAAGGCTGTAACCAGAGTAGAAAGGCCTGGTGTAGAGGGGAACCAGAGAACACAGACAGCTTTTGCTGGATACGCGGGACATCTCATCGCCTTAAGCTCACAGTTGTGTGTTTCCGAACAGCACTCTTTCCTCAGCTCTCCCGTGATTGAGTTTGAACAGATAATATGAGAAGGTCAAGAGTTAGCGTGTGTTCCTGTGGGTGCATCTGCATCTGAAATGATTCCAATTCCCTGGCACAACCACCCGGCCGCACACACACACACACACACACACACACACACACACACACACACACACACATACACACACACACACACACACACACACACACACACACACACACACACACACACACACACACACACGCTCAACACATTCCCCACATACACACCCGACTTCTATTTGCTCTGCCCGCACATACTAAATTTTGCACGTTCATAATCATAGGCCTGGTTTTTCAAGTGTATTAGCCCTTTTTCTCTCGAAACTTGAATCCAGATGTGTGTACACAAAGCAATTACAGCATGTGGTATAGTGCCCTATTGTCTGAACCCCATGCAGGAATTAGTCCAAATGGCGTCCTGTCGAGGCCCGCGCCCCCTGGAAGGTCGCTGTGCGTTTAATTTGTACCTCTTCGCTCATACATC
>NC_044067.1:7175625-7178125 GCF_902167405.1 Gadus morhua | reverse complement strand
AGGTCTGACCGAATCACACTCCATCACGGATAATACATGTGTGAGGAATATCAATAGCAAATTATACGTTTAAAATTAGGTATTCACAATAGGGGCAACGCTTTATTTGTTTTCTTACTTTCAGAACACACCATTCGTATAATGGTATGGTGTATTATGGTACACAAAACGTAACAATAATTGCTTATTTGCACAATTGTAGAAGAATATAACTAAATCTTTAAGGGGGAATAGCTACCACTTTAACTTATTTTGCTCGGTCATTGAATGACAATCGTCTAAGTAAAGCAGATTTGCCAGCAGATGTAACTGCCAACATTGAAGGCAAAAGATGAGTTGAATTCAACCTTGGTCTATCTAATTTGATGACCCACAATTTGCCTATACCAAAAAAAACGTCCATGCTAGGTGTGATGCAAATTGATAATATATTTTCCACCATCAAAACTATGTAAATCCTGTATCTATTCTGCGCAGATATTTATATAATAATGATTATAAACAATATTAATATTGATTATTACTTATTACTCCCTCCCTCCTTGGCCACAGGGCAGATTTTTCATAGAAGCTGCTTCACCATTATCCAAAATTCAATGGCTTTAGGTTACATATTATATCAATAATTGAAGGAGGTGAAATGTAAAAAGTTTATATTTTATAGTCAAACATTGTATACGAGTTATACAGCCCAAATAGACTTTCAACAAAAAACGTCCATATCACTTTTGAAACATGTTCTTCTTGAAGTGAAGTGAGTAACAAACATCTCATTTAAAGTCAGAAAAATGTTTTCTTCAAGTGTCAGAGCTTCACTTCACTTGTATCATCATCAAAGTCCTTTTAATTACACCACTTCAAACAAATGTTTATGCAACACATTTCAACTTGAGAAATTCATCATTGCATTTTAATATGATCAATAATACCAAGCAAACAGCCTTTTACTTCGTGCCAGGGCGTTTGTTTGGGTTGGCTAGACAGAAATGTACACAAGAGGCTCAATATTTTCATTACAACAACTGTTTGTTACAAATAGCCGAGGATACGTTATTATTCCCCGACATAAAATCCAAACACACAATAAATTGTGCTTTGCTGAGCAATTCCAACAGAAAATATTATCAAACAACGCCAAAAGACCATCAAATTGCATATTGCAGCAATAAACATTAGCAAATTAGCATTAAATACAGGACCTCCAGACAAAAACCTCAGAGTAAACCAAAAAAACCTTGACTGCTAGGCTAGCTCAACAATCTCTGCTAGGTTAACATATTTGAAACCCTGCTTGTTTAAATATCTGCCTACCAGGAGCTATTAGGTAATATCAAGTACAATAATTTAGTTCACCTGGTCAGACTATTCTTTATATTATTCAAAGTTTCCCCAATGCTTTAATATATTTCATGTTTCTCACGATACAAAAGCTAACAATTCTCCTCTCCTTCTCTCTCCTCTCCTCTCCTCTCCTCTCCTCTCCTCTCCTCTCCTCTCCACTCCTCTCCTCTCCTCTCCTCTCCTCTCCTCTCCTCTCCTCTCCTCTCCTCTCCTCTCTCCCCTCTCCCCTCTCCCCTCTCCCCTCTCCCTTCTCCCCTCTCCTCTCTCCTTTAGCCTATCTCATATACAATGCATTGCATCTGTGTGAACAGTTAATAACATCCAACTGTGTCCCGTTTGGAGTACATCAAACACTGAACCTATCCCATTCCCCTGGTCTCTATAGAAAGGCACCATGGGAGGGCTGGCAGAATTATTTCCCCCCTCTTTACTCTGCAGGGTGGCTCCCTTTTTTTTTTTTACAGAAGAAGAAGAAGAAGAGGAAGAAGGAACTTCACATATTCAGGGCAATCAGACAGAGGGTGAATGTTAATGAAAAAGCAAACAGCCCCACCATTGCAATTTGTTGCTGGAAGCCATGTTAGAGCAATTTCTGCTGCGCTCCAGCATGGCTCCCCCTCACCACAAACAGGGAAACACTTTGGGGGGAAAAATAATTATCTGCCGTTTCCCCATCTGAGGGTCAAATGCATTTAGATGCAAATGAAAACGGTTTTCCGGTTTTGGTGGGTTGCTAATGATACGGAGAAATACAGTGCCCAAAGCCCTCTGCCTGTGATCAAATCTGTATGATCATTGTTGCTACGCTCAGAGAAACGAGCACGAGACAAGCGGAATCTTCTTGCCAAGTTATGGTTTGTGATCCACGATGGGAGACCAGCAAGTGTTTTCCTTTGGTAAATTCATCATTAAACAAATAAGGGCTTGCATATAAAGATATATGTTTGGAAAGTTTACGTGACATGACCAAATTAGAAACACAAGTGTTAACCGTCCCAGATCCACAAGAGAAGAAGAGATTTTTTAACCAGAGATTATACCAAAAAATGAAGCTTTTAGGGTTGCTGGTCTAAAACAATAGTTTCTGAAGAAAACCAGTCAAACCCGTTCAAAGTGACAGCTTTAGGGGCACTTTATCACCTTGTTATAGAAAAAGCAA
>NC_044067.1:7163125-7170625 GCF_902167405.1 Gadus morhua | reverse complement strand
GAAAGAGAGGGAGAGAGCGAGAGAGAGATGACGACGACGATGATGATAGGTAGAATTTGCTGTAATAAGCTGCAATGCAGGGCAAGAACAAATCCTTTTGTTTCTGTTGTATGTCTGTGATTGATGGTTGCCTTTGATATCGCATGAAAAACACAAACACACGAAAATAACTCGTGGAACTTTCCACGGGATGATAACGATCAGGAACAAGCCAGGCAGCACAGGCAGGTATCTGCACCAGAAGGAAAAAAGAACGTCTGAGTTATTTCCTCTGAATTGTTTATGGTGTAGAAACACGCGCCGAACAAAGCCTTTAGTCACAAAGCATTGTCTCTGCAGGGTATACGTGCTTTGTGTGTGTCCTGTTTCAAACGGGGGGAAATGCATTAGCCTTGAGTGTGTGAGTGTGTTTGCATATGCCTTTTGGCATGCTTCAGGCCATGGGGCTCTGCTGCTGCCGGCTACAAGATACCGTGAGCACAATTAGGGTGGATATTAAAGCCTAATGGCACTGCTGTAACCTGTAATCATTTACACGCCGGCCAGACGCAGTGTTTTCGCCAGCTGATTTGATTTGTTCTCACTTATGTTTCAACATTTCCGACGTTGTGCGACCGCGGCTACTTCATTAACAAAATAAAAGCCCCCCGAAAGATGTGAGCGGCAGGACTCGGACCGGAGCTTGGCCCTTGATGGAGATCGCAGCAGCGGCAGCAGCAGCAGCAGCAGCAGCAGAAACATCAATTTGCATGGCCAGTAACGCCACTTCCTCTGCAATCAGCTGCTCAAACTTTCCCAGTCGGCGGCCCCCACGTCTCCTGCAATTACACCCACCCTCGGTGAGACGCACGTACACACACACACACACACACAAACACACACACACCCACACAGACACATAAACACACACACACACACACACACACACACACACACACACACACACACACACACACACACACACACACACACACACACACACACACACACACACACCCACACACACACACACACACACACACACACACACACACACACACACACACACACACACACACACACACATGAGACGTAGCTCTGAGTCATTTTGCGTGAAGATTTGCCAAATTAAGAAATATAATGGAGGCCGGTTGGTTGGTCGGCAGGGGGTTGGGCAGAGAATCCTGGTTTATTTGCCCGGTTATTAAATACAGCACTGCCAACAGCGATGCTCTCCCTTTGTACCCCTATTGTTTTTGGTCGGCGTAATCACATTCCCTCCAATGTGATATCTCTTATGAGCGCCAGGCCCGCTCCTAATGGGAAACAAAGGCGGTCATGACAATCTGTAATATTAATCATATTGGGGTTAATGTCATTTCGGGTTGGGGGTGGAGTGGGGGTTGGATTCGACTACCTGTGGCTTGGGTTTTAATCGGATTGGTTCAACAGCCTGTTCCAAATCAAGAGTGGACGTCTCTCTCTCTCTCTCTCTCTCTCTCTCTCTCTCTCTCTCTCTCTCTCTCTCTCTCCCCAGCCGTCATTCATAAGTCTAATAGGACATCCTGTATTCCACGTGAACACTCGCAAATTTGTAAATAATTACTATCACATGGTGGCGAAAGAATAGGCGGCCCCTATTCAAATTCAGCAGCTCCAGGCTGTGGGGGTAATCACAGAGGAGAGAGCAAGCAGGAAAACAGGGAGAGGAGGAGGAGAGGGAGAGGAGGAGGAGGAGGAGGAGGAGGAGGAGGAGGAGGAGGAGGAGGAGGAGAGAGGAGGAGGTGAGGAGGGAAAGGGAAAGGTGGGGAGGGCGGGGGGGGGGGCAGTTGAGGTAATCACGTTGTGTAACATCCACCGCGTCTGACAGTTTGATAAGGAAACGAGTTCAGAGTGAATAATGAGCGACTTTGCGCACAGTACTTATGACTCTATGGGCGACATCATTTGTCAGTTACAACTGTGTGTTCCTGCTTCTCTAGAATGTCTGTTACCTGCTGTTATAATTCATTCGGCACAATGTAATAGATTCACTGTTTATGGACGCCTTCTTACAAATGGTCCAGTATATTTCCGTGGCGACAGGCGCATTATAGTGTTACTTAAAAGTAAACACACACACACACACACACACACACACGCAAACACAAATACCTCCACACACATACCCCTCCCCGGCACACACACAGACAGACACATACCCCCACACACATACCACTACATACACACGCACACACACACCCACACACACCACACACACCCACACACACACACCACACACACACACACACACACACACACACACACACACACACACACACACACACACACACCACACACACACACACACACACACACACACACACACACACACACACAGAAGGGGGATCTCAGTGATAGATTGGACGCGTTATCTCCCTATTAGCACAACAGACCATTATCAACGTGCCCATGGTTACAATGCCGGCTGGAAGGCAATAAAGACAGCGAGGTTCCCTGCTCCCACCGAGTGGGAGTTCTGTCGCTGCCTGCGTCCTATCACTTTCAAATGAGCACCACAAATGGCTCCTGCGGGATGCAGCCAGCGGTAGTACGGCCATCAGCGCATGAGAATATGTATGGGGGGCAATCCAATTTATGGTAACCCAACCTCATGGTGTCACATAGATGGTTGAAGGGATGTATAGGTGTGTGTGTGTGTTTGTGTGTGTCTGTGTCTGTGGGGGGAGGCATGATTGTCTTTAACTTTGCATAGTGTGTGGGTTGCCAGTATCTGCTGAACCATGTGTGCTTGTAGGAGGCTAGGTAGCAGTGTATACAGTTGTGTATTGTTTTTGCATTAATAACCAACCTTGTTTTGGGACACACAAGGATCCGGCTGGAAAGCTTTCCTGCTGGAATACCTGTGTCCATGTTGGTTTTTGTCGTGGATAGTATGTGGGAACATTGTTATTGTTGTTGTTGATATCTGTGTGTGTGTGTATGATAATATGTATATGTTATTGTCTGCATGTGAGCAGCGTTTGTGTTGATTGCCTATATAAAACTGTGTAACCACTAGTGCGTTTGGATACAGGTATTTTTTCAACACACTGATCTTGTGCCCATGCTCACATAACACAATAACCAACCAGACACACACACACACACACACACACACACACACACACACACACACACACACACACACACACACACACACACACACACACACACACACACGCACTCACACACAGACACACAGACTCACAGTGATGTCCCTGCCTCAGAAGATATCAGTGCCCTCGAAGAAGGAGCGAGGCAGAGAGAGAGAGAGAGAGAGAGAGAGAGAGAGAGAGAGAGAGAGAGAGAGAGAGAGAGAGAGAGAGAAAGAGGGATGAAGATGGCAGCTGGCTGAAGACGAGGCCTTTGGCATAAACATGCCAATTATATCACCTCATCTTGGACATCTGTCAAAACAACCACTTTTTAATAGAAAATCCATCTATTTACTGCATGCTCTCGATGTGTGGGCCCAGGGATAGATACATATTATTCGTCATAGGTTTTCCATTCTTTTTTTTTAAGACGCCAGCGAGTCATTTATCAAAGCATACAAAGAAATACGCGGCTCGTTCCGGAGACATGAAGTAACACCGCCGTCGCTGGAATAAAAAGGAAAAAATATGTAATTATAGGAGCAAAGACAACATCTTCTCACTTAAAGATGCGCCAGACAGCACAGTAACGAAGACATGCAAAAGCAGAGGTTTAGAGCAGACACACACACACACACACACACACACACACACACACACACACACACACACACACACACACACACACACACACACACACACACACACACCCACACACACACATGCCCACAGACATTCCTTCAGCCCCCACCCCCTCCGCCCCCTGTTCCCTTTCACTCAAGATGGGGGATTTACATATTATACACTCAGACATGCATATACACTCATTAGGCGAAGGTGGCTTTTGCGTGCTACACGCTACATTATACGCACCTCCTTGACAAGAGATCTGAGAGAGATCCCGGCAACACAAAAGCAAAGAAAAAAAACAACGTTGAAGGCTCCTAATATCTTTGATAGCGCTGTTATGGTAATGATGAGGCATAATGTAAAATTCATGAACTATACCGGGAGTATGACGATTGCCAATAATTGTTGTGCATCATTGCAGCTGAGCCGCCGAAAGAGAAAACATGTTACAATGCGAGTGGTACACGAGAACGTCGTTATGTTTGGCCCTAATTGTTTCTCGACAGTTAAGTGAAGCTAAATGACTTTCATGTGTTGGCAAGTGTACTGAGGAAGGAGCTCACCTTGTTCCTTTTAGTCGCTTGGCAGCGGCACTCGTTGGAACATATCAGTATACCCATGCTAATGACTCAAACCGTTAGACCTCTTAATTTGCCCGGCCAAACAGCCTAGTCAAAAATAATGCAAATAATAATAACAAGTAGAACCATTCGGATTACCCAATGTATGTGTAGGTCTTCGCTATCCAGATGTGAGGTAATGCAACAGTACAACATAAGCAAGCTTAACAGCCAGGAGAGCTGGGGATTCAGCTGCCTTCCCGTCCACTCCGTCACTTCAAAACATCTGTGCATATCAGCCAACAGCTCGCTGACGTCTACGACTATGGATTACATGTTTTTGATGGTTTGCTTCAGTGAGTGTATCTCGGTATGTCATTCTGCCTGTATGTTGTGTCTATCTGTGTTATGCTGTGCATAGGTATGTCTGTGGTTGAATGTAAATGCTGTATGTTTATTGCAGACATGCGAGTGTCCCAAAATAGCTGTGTGTGTGTGTGTGTGTGTGTGTGTGTGTGTGTGTGCGTGCCCAAAGTCGGATCTCTAAGGAGTGCCTTTCAAACACCTTTCCAATGAGCACTCATCAGTAGGGGGGGGGGGGGGGGGAAGGGGGGAAGGGTGGGGGGGGGGGGGGTCCGCGTCCAATGAAGACGCAGTAGTAGTCACTCTGGAATCACGCTGCTAACTGAGGCTGTCAGCCAATCAGGATGTTTTTGATTTCCTCAGGAATCTGCTCTCAGTTCAGATTAACCTGGACTGCGACGCAGATCAGAAACAAACGTGGTGATGACGGTAGACTGGAGATGTTCACATCTGGGGAACAATTAGCCTGGATGCACGGCCAGGATGGAGTGAGTTGTCGCCGTGACAACGTTGTCATGTTTGACAAGCGTTTGCGAGCTTCGTTCCCAAATTTAGACTGAACAGGGTGAGAGAAAGATGTGATAATGCCGAGGGCATGCCCACGTGCACGTGCACACACACACACACACACACACACACACACACACACACACACACACACACCACATGCACATGATCACATGTGCATGCACACATGCTAGCAAACACACACACACACACACACACACACACACACACACACACACACACACACACACACACACGCGCACATGCACATGCACAGAAGGACACAAAGAAACCATTTAATTTTTCTTAGACAGCAACTTGCTCCTCACCTACCTCTTGAAATAATATCTGAAAGTATTTTGATTGACACATGATATTCAATAAGAAAAAACAAAGAGGACAAATATATCCCCGTAATTCGTTCTTTTTTAGCAGATACCTAGATCAATTTCCTACAATGCTTTGTGTTTGGGTCAGAATGCTGTTACTTAGCAATACTTGAATGCACTGTTATGCTGTCAATTTGGCATGGAAGGTGGTGCTTTCTATCCTGTAAACTGCTTCCTGTATATGAGCGAGGCATAGTATTGACATCCTGGACGAGCGCCTGCTGTACTCATTGATTCTATTTAGAGGTAAGCTGCCAGCAATCAAATCTGTTATTTGAAAAGTAACAATAAGATAGCGCTTCCCTGCTGTAAGCGGACACTGTTGGAGTTCCTCACGATAGTCTGACAAGCATGTCTGTCGATAGGCTGTTTGACGGATTTACGAACTGTAAACACTGCTGTTTGAGCGTCGGTAACTGATGCGGCCGTTTGAAGCGCAGATTCTGTGACGTATCTTGTGGTGAAGGCTGTCTGCGTTGTGTGTGTATAACGGTGGAAACATTGGACCATGCACGGATTGTATGAGCACTGTTAAGTATTTTAAGAAGCAGCATTACCCTCACATAGCCACAAGGGGAGCAAGACCTTATTGAAGGCTGCTCCACCACAGAAGGCATCACCTTTGGTTAGGTGAAGAAGCCGAAGCCATTACGTCACCCCGGCCACGCCCACTAGGCCACGCCCACTTGACGTCCTCTCTAGCGGGTGATTTCGAACTCCAGAGGAGAGATCAATAGGTAGACGGCGCAGAAAGCCACCGGGCCTAAGCCCGGGTGGCTTGAAGTAGATCACGGTATTTTCCTCTCACACGTGTTAGATACAATTCCCTCCCTTAAGCTTCAGTTACCATGCCGAAACATGCCGACGACTTTAATAAATGAAGTGAGTTAAAGTGAAGCAACCCGGGATTGGACTACTTTCAAGAGAATATGCAACAGCACACAATGTTTTTGTGCTGCCGTTTGTAAAATAGAACTGGATTACAACGAAAGGCAACGCATAGACACACATTAAGCTTTCAACAGCTGGTTTGATGTTTGGGTTAGTGTTTCTACACAACTCTCAAGATGTGAACCGCTCTCAAGATGTGGACTGATTGTTGATGTAGGCCCAGTTTTTGTGTAGGGGTTTTGTGTCTTAGTTCAAAGTACGACAAATATATAGCTTAGCGCAGTACTACTTGTAGCCACAAGGTCATTCGTAGACACTGCAACGCTACACTGTGCAGTGTCTGTGTCTCGCCCCCACCACCGTCTCCTCCTTCCCCAACACAACTTTGACCCAATGGGGTCCATCTGGGCTCCTTTCCCACACCTGTAGCCCATTTCACTTTCTGAGTTCCCACTCTGAAAACAAGTTGACTGACAGCTGCACTTCAAAGAATTGCCGCAACTCCCCCCCCCACCCATTTCTCATTCTCTCTCTTTCAAACACCCACATACACATATAGACCCCCCCCCATACACACACACACACACACGCACGCACGCACGCACACGCACACGCACTCACACTCACACACACACACACACTAACACACAGTCCGTAATAGTATCACTGCACGTTTCTCATATGAGGGAACAAATGAGAGACAGAAAGAGAGAGATAGAGAGAGAGAGAGAAGGAGCAAGGGTGAGTAAGAGAAAGAGTGCATGTGTGAGGGATATGGAGGGATATGGGAGTCTGGGACGACCGGTTAGCTTGTGGGGCCAATTTGGAAGATTGGCCTTGAAAGGCAAGCTGAAGCGGGTTTCCCCCGTGATGCTTTAAAGTGACCCATGCCCGGCAGTGTAGTGTAAAATTATCCCTCCCCATGTTTGTGTTGTGTCAGATGTGGTGACTGGCAGAAACTCCTAGTAATTGTCTAAGTGCTCCAGAGTGTCAAAGCTGTCCGTCACTCAGCCACTGCCCCCCCACACCCCCAGCGGGTCTCTC
>NC_044067.1:7020219-7089975 GCF_902167405.1 Gadus morhua | reverse complement strand
CCCCCCCCCCATCACCCACACACACGCGCACACACACACACACACACACACACACACACACACACACACACACACACACACACACACACACACACACACACACACACACACAAACACACTCCTTTCCCTATTCTGATCTGTAATCAAATTAAAGAGGTGTACCCTCTACGCCCAAGCCCCCCCCCCCCCCCCCCCCCCCCCTCCACTCTTTACCCGATGGCAGATGAGAAAGCTTCTTGGCAGGAATACCTCATGAGAACCCTGAAGAATAGTTATTCTATTCTGCCGTGTCAGCACTTCAGTGGTCCTAAGACACGGCCCACCGTGGCCTCACCCATGTGTATGCACACACAGGGGCTGCGGCACGCGTCTTTTGTTTCCATTTCCAGCTATTTGCCGATGATACAACTAGATAAATATGTGATCCATCCGTGCCTAACACAAGGGCTCATACGGAAGGCAACGTGCTACTCTTGTAGCATGCTCTTTTTTCTTTTTTACACTTTAAATAATTGAACAAAGAGGCAGAGAGGACTCTGCAGGGTACATATTGAGTTTTTTTTTTTTTTACTGGCATTTCCCACATCTGTTCCTACTGCTTGTGTTTCTTTTACACTAACGCACTCAACGTCTCGCCGGCTTCAACGCTCCCCTAACAAAACCACAACACGCAAATCCACAATGTCACAGACAAGACGACAACACGTCTGTCGGTCTGTCTGTCTGTGGGTGTGGGTGTGCGTGTCGTGTGTGTGTGTGTGTGTGTGTGTGTGTGTGTGTGTGTGTCTGCGTTTCCCAGTAGTTTCAAGTTATCCAGCAGTGACTTGGAGCACAGGTACAGTATGGTCAGACTCCGGTGGGTTTGGGTTTAGGCAAATGCTTTAAAAAAAAAAAACACGCACGTACACACACGCACGCACACTCTCACAAGCATTGCTGCGGTGCCTCTGGGCCTTGACAGAGGAGATATGATACACACAAAATAAAATCGAAAATAAACCACAAAAAAGGGTGGGGAGGATGGGGATGGGGGGGAGGGGGAGGGGCTCTTGTGTTGTACGTCTCTCTCACCACGACAGCTTCGGGGACAGTTTATGTGCGGGAGACAAAGATACTTTGACACTGTCATCTCGTGCCATTGAAGCCACCGCTGGCTGCTGCCGGGGAGTCGCGGCGGCAAAGCGGCCTGCCTCACTCCACCGCCTGTGTTGTTCCATGTTCTGCGCCTTGTGTGTGTGTGTGTGTGTTTGTGTGTGTGTGTGTGTGTGTGTGTGTGTGTGTGTGTGTGTGTTTGTGTGTGTGTTGTGTGGCTGTGTGGTGTGTGTGTGTCAATATGTGCGTGTGTGTGTGTGTGTGTGTGTCTGTGTGTGCGTGTGTGCGTGTCTATGTGTGTGTGGGTCTATGTGTGTGTGTGTCTATGTGCGTGTGTGTGTGTTTGTGTGTGCGTGTCAATGTGCGTTTGTGTGTGTATGTGCCTGTGTGTGTGGGGGGGAAGATAACTTAAGAGAGACTCAGAGGGAGAAGAAATAGAGGGAAAGGGTATGAGAGAGAGAGAGAGAGAGAGAGAGAGAGAGAGAGAGAGAGAGAGAGAGAGGGGGATGTGAGAGAGGGAGAGAGAGGGAGAGAGAGAGAGAGAGAGAGAGAGAGAGAGAGAGAGAGAGAGAGAGAGAGAGAGAGAGAGAGAGAGAGAGAGTGTGTGGGGGGAGAAAAATACCAAACGTTGACTGAGGCTCACTTTTGTGTGCGATTTGATGTCTTAAGGGCTTTTATGATAATCACAGTGCCCTCCCCCCCCACACACACACGCACACACATGCACACTCTCACGTACGCATTCACACACGCACACCCTAAAACATATTGATAAATAAAACATTGGAGCCCCACCATTGTGGTTGGTTCACACATGGAAAGAGACGCACGGTGCTATGTAGCTTTACAACACTTTACGGGGGCTTCGTTGAGCTGTGGCGCACACACACACACACACACACACACACACACACATACACACACACACACACACACACACACACACACACACACACACACACACACACACACACACACACACACACAACATTTAAGAGGCACAACCCACCTGAGACCGGGGAAGCAGTCCTGTTATCCAGGGTAATGGAGAGGGATACATAATTAAGAGCGGGGGAAGTGTAAAGATGTAATTGCTGCATTGTTGATAATCTTGATTAGCGGTATTAAAAAGTTTTTAAAGATACATGGCTGTGAGCCATATTTAGTGGATCTCACTTATTAATCAGGCAGCTGTTTGCCGAGGTACAGTAGACGGCGAACAGTCATAACTCACTAATTAATTAGTGCAGGAGCGATGATGCCATTGAGTCGCAACCGTTCGTTATTAAATGATTTGATTGAGACAAACGTCACATGAAATATAGGCTATAACTCTACATTAAGTGTATTTGGTTTGGCTGGAAAAATGTATAATAATATAATAGGTTACAAGGAATTACTAATTAGAACAAATTACAATTTGAATTACATTTTAATCACACGTCATTGACTGACGTGTGATTAAAAGACAGCAATGGGGGCTTTTCGACAGCCGTGACCAGACATTGTCTCTTTGAGTTTCGTTCGGACGGGGAGGCCATGGGGAAATTTTTGCCCGCAAGTCTGGGGGCCAGCTCTCAGGTGCTGTCTGCACTGCAGTCGGGCCCCTCTCACCCCGCAGCACCCCTCTCACCCCGCAGCAGCCCCGGGCCGCTCGTCTCCTCTTCAAACAGACGCGCACACAGCGGAGCCGCTCAGTCAAATGAACACGAGGATCAAACATTGATGAGAATGGCAGGACACATTTTCGATGTGTAATTCTATGTTACCCAGTTTTAGGGTATTGTTATTATTTGCATGAATTATCTGATGGATTATTAATCAATGCATTGATTCATTGTTCTGTAAATTGTCGTGAACAATGTCAAACGATTATCAGGTAACCTACAAAAGGCCGGAGGAAACGAGAAAATTAACAATTTGTTTGGATCGCTTAAACCATGCATGCACGAAAAGATTATCGTTTCAATGTTGGACGAATCACTAAAACAATTAATTGACTATCGACTATCGACTATACTACTATTATTTATTATCGACTATTCGATGTCTCAGCAAAAGACAACACAATTTGATTGGTATGCGATAAAGCTCCCAAACTGAAGTATATGACGTATGACGTGATGTAGGCTATATGACGTAGACAAAACCACGACCAAATGTTCAACGCACCATCAAAATTATGAACAATCAAAGGGTGCCAGCTATGACCGTGTTGTTTCCTTTTTGATCTTTCTCCATGACAGAACGAAAATATACATTTAGTTATGTTTAAATCGGACCCCCTGCCCCAAACATCTATATAAAATAGGCTCATACCAAAGAGTAAATATATTTAAATCTATTTTTTTTATTATGAATTTGGAATACATGATAGAAAAGAAAAAGATATATTCAAAGGAAGTGCAACATTATCGGTCCGCCGTAGTTTAAAATCCCCAGTATCAACCGCTTTAAACCCCCTCTTCATTAAGATCTTTTGTATTACGTTTTCCATCATTTATCAATCATAATCAGGCCTCTCTGTGCAGTCTGCACTGTGTCCCAGCACGCCCGCCTTACGTGGGCTCATTAGAGAGCTTTTAGAACTGAAGAACCGCATTCTTTTTACTTATGGTCACACTGCCCTCCTTTGGTTGTAAATTATAATACAACAGCTACAGATCAGCATTTGTTAATAATACAAATAAAATTAAACAAACGTTTCAACGTAGGCTAATTAGTCAAGACAAATCTGAAACAAGTGTGTCTACTATTTTCAAAACCAGTGTATTTTCTGGGATAATTAGCATTTGCACCTATTTTAGATTATTCACAATATCCCATTATGCATGATGTACTCCCCACTTATTGGTATGGTGGGGTAGCCCTGAAGGTCTGCCTCGGTCAAACGGCACGGAGCCCAGAGCTCCCGGCCTCCGTGGCCATGCTCGGCCTCTCCCTTAGTCTCCTGGTCTTTCTCCAGAAGTTTCTCTTCAATCGAACCATCTTCCTCCTTCTCAAAGTTGACTATTTCGATCGCCACCGTCTCAATCTCACACTCCATCGCAGGGTCAGCACAGTTCTGCAACACAGGACGCAGTTATAGAGAACCAGTTAATGAGAACCATTATTCAGCATAGATGGCCATGATTGCATATTCATAACATTTTGTTTTATAGTTCAATGTGCATGTTGATGAGTTTGAGGTGACACTGACTGCTGCTACAGCAAATTAACAAGATACGTAAACATGCAGACACAGCTGCTATGCGACTCAGCGACCTCTAATAGCCCTCTAGGACAACATATTGCCAGTAGTTTGGGGTTTTAAATTATTATGGTCATGCTATTATTTTGCTGCCACACGAACTGGCAGTTACCTGGCCATACTGTGTCCTGTGTTTCAACAAGTACAGGGACGATTATAAAAAACGGAACAATAATAAAACATTATAAATTGAAATAAATTCAATTGAATACATATTTAAAAGATAAATAGGCTTAATAAATAATATTTTCGGTTGGTAATACGACAGAATTTGACAACCAATGGGAGTAACAGCATAAAAAGTAACATTTAAGTATCAAAATAGATAATTTAATAATATCCCTTGCATTGCATCATAAAAGCAGTCCATGCTGTATAATCATCCTCGTAGCCATGCAGCATTAGCATCGTAATGTGCTCTGTAATCATCCCTGATTCGCTCAGGTGTGCCTGGTCGGCCTAACGCGGCAGCAGCTGAGCGAACCTCGGCTGAGCCAGCACCTTACCTGACTCATCTCCATCTTAAAGAGCCCATCCAGCCTGTGCTTTGGATCAGGAATGATTGGCAGAAAGTACCTTCTGACCCTGGATGGGATCGACATAAAGTATAAGAGGTTTTATGCACGACTGACTTGATTATTAAAGCATTGTTATTGTATTTAGGCGGTTGTAAATAGGATTTGGATACATATATATATTTCATATTGGCTGATACAGCTTATACGTGCCTTTCGTGAGTCAAGCTGCACAGGAGCACGAAACACAAGAGAAGGGGGAGGAGGAGGATGGTGTACAGTGCGGTGGTGGGCTGTGGTGGAGGTCCCCCCACCATGCAAGATCCTGCAGAAACACGTTGAAGTGATGAGTGTCGCCCAAGAACAGCCAGATAAAGATAGACTGAAGCATGGAGACAAAGTGATACAGAGTGCAAGAGAGAGAGAGAGAGAAGAGAGAGAGGGGGGGGGGGGGGGGGGGGAGAGAGCCAGAAAGCGAGAGAGCGAGAGATAGAGAGAGAGATAGGGGAGAGAGAGACAGAGAGGGAGAGAGAGAGAGGGGGGGGGGGAGAGCCAGAGAGTGAGAGATAGAGAGAGAGAGAGATAGGGGGGAGAGAGAGAGAGAGAGAGAGAGAGAGAGACAGAGAGAGAGAGAGAGAGAGAGAGAGAGAGAGAGAGAGAGAGAGGGAGAGAGAGAGAGAGAGAGAGAGAGAGAGAGAGAGAGCGAGAGAGCCAGAGAGCGAGAGAGCCGGAGATAGGGGGAGAGAGAGACAGAGAAAGGCAGAGAGAGCCTATTTATCACAACTATCTCTTATTAGAATAAAATAAGTGATACTTTATCCTTGACCTCATTGCTACCTGTGTCGTTAACATTTCCTAGGCTGAGCGTCGGTGTCCACGAGGTCCAGACATTGAGACGGGTGGGTTCACATAGCGAGTTGTACCTCATCCGTATCTGGAACTGGTAATCCTTATGCCTGCTGGTCCTCAGGACGTAGTTGAACCTAACTGGGGTAACGTTCTGTTCGAGAGGACAGAGATAGGATTGGCGGAGAGGAGGTGTGTAAAACTATGCAGGTGAAAGGGCAGCGCGTTGGCCACAGCGCTTACCTCCCAGCTGGGGGCACAGATGGTCTTGAATCGAATAAAGCTCTCAAAGCAGTGAGGCGCCTTATCCCTGTATGGGTTCTTCCAGGTCAAACGCAGGCCCTCTGGGGTTGCAGAGATATTGGCACCAATGCTCTCTATCTTTATCGCTGTAAAGAGACACGGGTTTAAAACAGGGGAGTTGGTCTTCACGTTTGATTCAACCAATAGGAGGGCTTCAACCATGTGTTCTGAAGTTCACAAGCATGAGCACATACCAAGCCGCCATTTTGGTACTTCATGAACAAATGTTCTGGAATAACCAGGCAACCAGTTGTTGTTATTCTTATTATTACAGAGAGAGCTGTACCAAGAGAGTACCAAGATGGTTGCCTGGAATGTGTGTGACATCATGTGAAATTGTGGAAAGTTTACAGAAAGTTGTCAAAATAACTAATTCGATATAAATAGTTTTTCTTGAGACTTGTATGTTAACTAGATACAGGCTCCGTGAAGTGTCTGGTGTTGAAGAATGAGCGATGATGTGTTTCCTTACGGAGCACAGTTCAAACCCAGCAATCTTCCACTGATAGTAGTAATTGGCTTTGTCCATAGTGGTGAGATATACTATGTGTGGCTGGCGGCTGTTTCAGTTGCCGGTCTTCTGAGAGAATGTATGATGTGTAGAATAAGGAGTTAACAATCAATATAATGCGATGAGTGTTAACTTCCAGGGTTGACCCACACACACACACACACACACACACACACACACACACACACACACACACACACACACACACACACACACACACACACACACACACACACACACACACACACACACACAAAGACACGCACGCTTGCACACACACAATGTAATAATGACTTTGTAATGAATGCTTTGAAATACTTGTATTGCAATGCTTTCACAAATTCTCTTAAAAATAAAACAATGCAATTAATCTGAACCTGCTTGGCTATTTCAATTTTTTTTTTCTAAATAGGATTTTTTATCATTATTTCAATGCTTCATAATATTAACACATTTTTGTCGTTTAAGTTTTACTACAAAGGGAATTTTCAGCCCTCCCCAACTGACGACGAGGATTTACCGCCTCTGTTTATGTGATACATATATTTATAAATTGATGCATTTTACACAATGAGCTAACTATGAGAAACATATACATATTGAATCACTGCTTACATAAAGTGCATGCATGTTGACATAATAAATCAGCATTATCAAATTAATGCATAAATAAGAGTTGACAGTGATTGCATTTTGCTTAATGAAAATAATTGAATGTAATGCCATACCTCTAAATATAGCCGCCATTTGCTCGGTTAAGGCCCAGAGGAGCAACGCAGACAGAAGGCTCTTGTAAAACACCATGATACCCACTGTTTGACATCTATCTTGATACCGAACCCTCTCTCAGTCTCTGTTTAGTTCTTGCCCTGTTTCTCACTCAACAAGTGTTTTACACTCACACACACACACACACACACACACACACACACACACACACACACACACACACACACACACACACACACACACACACACACACACACACACACACACACACACACACGTTGCCTGACTTCTTAGAAAATGTGCTGACGGACCGTTGAATGTCTGAGCGATAAGTACAGACAAACCGTTCTCAAACAACACACTATGTCCAGACTAAACTACTGATGAATGCAGGGTTAGGGTGTGTGTGTGTGTGTGTGTGTGTGTGTGTGTGTGTGTGTGCATGTGTGTGTGTGTCTGTTTGTGTGAGTATGTCCGAGTGTGTGTATGCGTGTGTGTTTGTGTCTGTTTGTGTGTTTGTGTCTATGTGAGTGTATATTTGTGTGTGTGTTCGCGTTATTGTCTATGTCTGTCTGTGTGTCTCTGTGTGTGTGTGTGTGTGTGTGTGTGTGTGTGTGTGTGTGTGTGTGTGTGTGTGTGTGTGTGTGTGTATGTGTGTGTGTGTGTGTGTGTGTGTGTGTGTGTATGTGTGTGTGTGTGTGTGTGTGCGTGTGTATGCGTCTGAACTTCCTGCGTCAGGGACACAAACAGAAAGTATTTGTGATACAATCATGCAGTGTAAACCTTCTGTGGATGGCTGTATGATTGTATCTGAGACCTATCTGTGAAGTGTGGTTCAGTGACCTGCTATCGTCTTACCTTAACTTCACCTTTCCAGAAAGAGAGATGAACTGTATGCGTTTTCATCACGTCTGCGGATGTCCATGAAGAATGTCAGATCAGATTAACGGATTAGTAACCCACGTTTAGGCCTACTGAATTCTAATTATTCTGCCAGTTATTGTATTTTTCATATAATATGACATGCACATTGTATTCTTTAAGTATCAAGTTCCTCAGAAGTGGAACCTGTGTGATAGATCTAGGAAACGACAACCTTTAAAAGTATTGCAGGCTCCAACAATAGAAGCAACACAGCCTACACCATCAATGTATAAGGTTCAATGTTTTCTTTATTATATAATAACCCGCAAAGTGAAAATACCCACACATGTTAGAAATTGCGTGTAATTATATTGATTTGAGAAGTTTCAAGGATGGTGTTGTGTGTGTGTGTGTGTGTGTGTGTGTATGGTTATGTGTGGTGTGTGTGTGTCATTTTACATCCATTACATGTTTAATCAGAGTGTCTGTGTGTGTGTGATAGTGTGTTTGTGTGTAAATGGGTGTGGTATGTGTGTTATTTTACATCTTACATCTATAACCAGAGTCCATGTATGTTTGTGTGTGTGTGTGTGTGTGTGTGTGTGTGTGTGTGTTTGTGTGTGTGTGTGTGTGTGTCTGTATGTGCATGTGTGCGTGTGTTTATATATGTGGTTTGCGTGTGTAATCCAACGTCTATTACCCGTACAACCAGAGTCCATGTGTGTGTGTGTGTGTGTGTGTGTGTGTGTGTGTGTGTGTGTGTGTGTGTGTGTGTTTGTGTGAGTCCGTGTCATGGATGTTGGAGTGGTCCGTACCAACCCAGGACCCGGTAGTTGTCCTGCCCATGAAGGGTCGGCAGCGACAGGGAGGACCGGGTCGTCGGGTCGGAGAGCTAGAGCGAGAGCGAGAGCGAGGGAGAGCGAGAGCGAGAGCGAGAGGGAGAGGGAGAGGGAGAGCGAGAGCGAGAGAGAGCGAGAGAGAGAGATAGAGAGAGAGGGAGAGAGAGAGAGAGAGAGAGAGAGAGAGAGAGAGAGAGAGAGAGAGAGAGAGAGAGAGAGAGAGAGAGAGAGAGAGCGAGAGAGCGAGAGAGAGAGAGAGAGAGAGAGAGAGAGAGCGAGAGAGCGAGAGAGAGAGAGCGAGAGAGCGAGACAGAGACAGAGACAGAGAAACAGAGAGAGCCTGCAAGAGAGTGAAAGACAGAAAGCGTAAAAAAAAAGAGAGACAGAAAGAAAAGAGAGAGAGATTTTGAAAGCAGCGGAATTCCTCCCCTCCTCCGTGCTGTCCTCTGGGAGGCGTCAGCAGCCCGCGGAGAACGCGGAGGTAAGACGGGGGCCTGTCAGGAACAAAGCGCTAAATTCACATGATGTGTTTTAGCTAAAAGGGTGAGAGAGAAATGAATCAAAGCTTGGCGGGGATCAAACGAAAGCGCAACAATAAAGTCAAGGCGGTTGCCATGGGACCAGCAGGAGATGCATATCATTTATAAGTTGCTCTGCTTTGGCGCTGTCAGATGTGCGGGGAATTGATTGTTATTGTTCGGAGTAGTGCGATGCCGCTGGAGGGGGTTACGAGTGAGGGTCAGCCTCTCACACAGGCAGAGGAGGAGGGCTCCTTATCTGTCTGAACCAGCAGCTGTCTGTGATCTATGTCAAGGGCCACCGTGGAACAATACAGACATTAAGATAACAAATAAACAGAAATAAACAAATTAATTTCATCACGTTATGTGACAAACATCGGCGCACAGGGCCTTGAGGCTAAGCATCCCTTTGGTGTCTAAGGCAGATTTGCCATCATGGGGTGTTTGAACATGAAATCGAGTAGACCTGAGGGTTTATCGTTCGTGTGGTGTAGGCTGCACCGCACACTCAAAACTAACAAAAGCAAACCTTGCTCTCTGAAACAAACAAAAGCCTTTATTTTTCATCTCAACAATTAACAGCAGTTTATACAAAGGCCTGTGTAATACAGGAATGAAAATAATCCAGTTTGAAAAATGCGAGAAATAATTGTATGTTAATTGCCTCTCTCTCTCTCTCTACTTACACACGCACCCACCCACCCACCCACCCAGACACACACACACACACACACACACACACACACACACACACACACACACACACACACACACACACACACACACACACACACACACACACACACACACAAACCCTCCCCCCCCCCAAAAAAAAATCACATTTGATTGACATAACAGGGAATGTGTCATTTAAACATCTATCAGTGATCGTGTTCGCACGCGTGTGCGTGCGTGTGAGCGCGCATGCACGTGCTCGTGCAAAGATGAGACCCAGTCTGTCTGCTTCTTTTGCAGATTGCCCCCGTGAGAAATCCCAAAATAACCACAAAGGGCTTCTCAGTGGGTGTGATGAAAGCTCCATCAGCAGCCATTTGAGCAGTAAAAACCGCCAGCAGGTCCGCGTCCCCGCTGAATGACACCTCACACGTCACACGGAGACAGGAGAGGGAGACAGCCTCTCATTTTGGGGGAGAGCAACATGGCTGTGCGCGTGTTATTGACATGATTCCACGTGTGTGAACGAAAGTCCGCCTGAGTTCTTTTTTTTCAGGATTGCTTTGATCATTTGATAATTTCCTGTCTACTTTGCACAGACCTTCTTGGGAAGTAGTTGAAAAAAATACCAAGATCAACTATATAAAACAACGTATTGCACATGATCTTGATGTTTAATTATAGTTGATGTGTCATCATAGTAATGGATTATTAGTAAATTGTCATAAACAGGAAAATGAAAAGGTAATTATCTATGGCTGCCTCCAAATTGTAATGGATAGATAGATAGATAGATAGATAGATAGATAGATAGATAGATAGATAGATAGATAGATAGATAGATAGATAGATAGATAGATAGATGGATGGATAGATGACTTGATTGATAGATGGATAGATGGATACATAGATGGACAGATAGATCAGAAGCAAACCACTGTCATGTACGGGTGAAAACAAATAAAGATCTCTTTTCAGTGAAAAGCAGTCATCAAAGTAATCTCAAACTGAAAAAGAAAAACACGCTAAAGATTCCACTCCTGTCAGCCCCATGAAGACGTGAGAACTACAAACAAAAGGGCAGGAGTGTATTGTTCTTTAACTGCTAGAAGCCCTCAGGTTATTTTGCCTCTGCCTTGAAACGAATCAATGTGGCCCTGCTCACTTTGAACAAGTGCGCTGCACTTGCCGAAATGAAAGGTTGGCTGAGGAGCTTCATCGTTGAGGTTACTCTTGTTTTGTCGACAGCGTGAGTGGATTTGATAAACAAACATAAATGTATTAGCACTTGATCATGAGTTTGTCAACGAGAGAGAATTAGAAAGAAGAATTTAAAAAAATAAAATAACGTAATGATCTGAGGGATTGTTATTCAGTGTTCGACCCTTTGGATTGTGTTTGGATGTTCTGTCTTATGAGACAGAACTTTTATTATTTTATTATAGTTATAGTTTTAGAATTCGAAAAAAACATCAAAAGTAGGCCTATTGTACTTTCATAATCATGTTACATACAGATAAATTTTTCTGGAACTGCATAATCATTATTAATAACTAGCAACTTTAGCAACTGCATTTGGAACCCTTTTGGTTCCTTTTCTTGTTCTTATGCATATCTATACAGCCAGACTTCAAACCTTTTTCCTAGTCCAATATCGCCCCCAAGTGGTGACACTTGACAGTGTATGAAATCCAATAAGCGTGTGTTGGAAGAACACAAAGTCATTGCACATTGTTCAGGATTTTCAAGGTCATTGACTTGTACGCATATTCGATTACATCATTTCAGATGAAGTGAAAGTCTACCCGGTTGTTTATCGAGCAAAGCGAGGGATCAAACGCTACATGACTTCAGTATTATTATGTATTTTTACTGGCCGGCGTGTAACGGTGAATAGAGAACACAGACTCCACTCATATTATCTTTGATATCAACATGTGGTAGTGGTTACATGTCGCTCTGCTGTCTGCGATGCAGAGCACAGTCTTAAATCAGTCATTTCAATATCAAAGCACTTAACACTAGAATGATGATTACTTGCAGGTGGAAACCCATGCTGCTTGTCAAGTCTGCAAGCGCGCAAAATGACTGAGCTCTTATCTGACATGTACAGTACGGCCAGTTCTCAATGGGCGAGATCGCATTACACTTGATTACTTTTGAGTTTTCTAGCCATTTACCCAAATTACACCGGCCTTTGGTCTACGTGAACTTGATGGACTTGTATGGTTTGCATTACTAAGCCTCTCTACACTGATGCCAGTAAACAAACCGAGCGAGCCGCTTCAGGGGTGAGAGAGTGCAACTTTAAAAGCGGTAGAGCGCAACAAGTGCGTCGGTTCAAGACAATGTTTCAATGTTTGGATTGAATTGGGGGAATCAAATGTAATTGAAAGTGGAAAAACATTTTTTTCAATAATGCCATGATTAAGAGGTATTGAGTTTTATTGAATCAATACAGACATTCTATTCAACTATTCATCCAGTGTAGGGTAGACATATTGCTGACATATAGCCTCTCTCGGAGTATGCAGTTGGTGCGTTGCCTTTAGAGTAAAATGTATGTGCTTCACACACGGATCCATAGTTGTTAACTCATCCTCCCTCTCTTTCCTACTCTGTCTCTCTCCCTCCCTCCATGATGTCTGGGCCATGGAAATATGCTTGATGTCAACAAAAGCCCAAGACGAGACTGACAAGAAAATGGCATGAATAATATGACCACCCTCATTACCCTTCTAGGAAAATACTTAAGGGAGGGATACGAAATGAAGAGTATGGAGACACTTTCAGTGTCACACAAAATAGCTATTACTTCTGGCAGGAGATATTCTCAGATTCCCATAAGATGTTTGTCTTTCTCTTTTTTATTGAACTGCCCAAAAACGGACTGGCGAGAGATGTATCTGTATCTGTTAGGAATTAAGGACTGTTATTGTACATAGGCCATTATTATAAGAGACTGTTTAAACCAGCTGAATGGATTTCCATTTTTCCAACCCCCGAAAGCTGGCAACATCAATCCTAATTCTGCTAACTCCAACTCTTTAAGTTGTCAAATGATTGCTGTAACACATCCATAGCCATCAATTTAACAGCTCTGCATTATCTAACCAACATTGGAAACACTCAGCCTTTTTTAAACGTGTCTTGGCCTGCAATGAACGACACATTTTTGAAGCCAATGGAAAGGAGATACACTAACATTGCACGACATGCCAAAACCGGCCAAACTCACCATTGGAAACCACTGGTACAAATGATCCACTTCTGAAATGGGCTACATACCATACAGTAACACAGATAGGTCCATTTAATAACTAGGATCAACATTTTGTGCAAAAAAAGGAACACCTTGACTATTTAAACCCTACTGGGTTTAAATACTCAGTGATTGGTCTGGTTTCTCTGCATTTATTGTCTGTCGGACTTCCCCGCAACTAAGTTTGAACACACCCATGCAGAACGGCTCGGGGGAAGAGCTCACAGCGATTAGAGCTTAAATGACACCAGTGACCCACACCACTGCCTGTAAACAGTCCGGCCACGCTCAGAGGATGAAGAGGGAGGAGGAGGACGACGGTTAATGGGGTGGGGGGGGGGGGGGGGGGGGGGCGTCTCAGCTCAGACGTACTTCTTGAACTCGTCGTACAGCACCAGCACGAAGGCCCCGCCCATGCCTCGCAACACATTGGACAGCGCTCCCTTGAAGAAGGCCTTGCTTCCCTCCTCGCGGGCGATCTTGGTCCAGCAGTCCAGGGTGGACGTGTACATGATGTCGGCTGGGGAGACACAAACGAGGTAGAATGGAGGCAGAGAAACATCCGGAATGGTGCACACGATGCAAGAATGTTTTTGGATTGACACCTCCGTCTGCCCCTTTGTTTATCTCCGTCTCTTAGACTAGATGTTTAACTAGGAAACTCTCTTCTTGGTGAACTCACCGACACCTTTGCTCTAGTTACGTCCTTGTTTCCTCTAGTCCCTACTCTAGGATCTTATGACTGGTCTTCCTCTTATTGACTGCTTGGCTATAAGGGCGCACTCACACTAGGCAAGTTTGCGTGTTCCGTGCTGCAGGAAGATTCAGCACGATTCCCCCCCTCCCCAATCCCCCCGCTGGCCCGTGGTCAAACTGCTCCCAAAGGCCGTGGCTTTGGCACGATTGCTCCTTCATACATACGTCATCACGTCGTAATACGATAAATACGTCATCACCAAGCGTGGTGTCCAGCTGCGACTGAATGCTGTCGTCGGCCCAAATTTCAAGTAAACACTCAACTTCACTATCTAGGACTACGTCATCCAGCTCACGTTGCGTATCCGCGCGTGTTGCGTGTGTCATCTCATTAGCATCTGTACTTTGGCCACGGCACACCTCTCCCAAGTGTGCCGTGGCCAAGGGGCTGTTCCGTGCTGGAATACGGACGGCGTGGTCACACTAGCCAAACGTTCTCTTTAGTATGCAAATGAGCTCGGGCACGGGGCCACGGCCCTAGTGTGAGTGGCCCCTATGTAATGAAAGCCTTGTTCTTCACCTAAAGGACGCTTGATGGTACACTAAACACGGTGCACAACCTATTATCCTACTATGTGTTCTATTATTCATCCCATAGTGCGTTGTATACTTGAAAGAAATCGTCTCACCGCCTTTGCGTCCGGACTGCATCATCATGCGTCGCCTGACCGTGTCGAAGGGGTAGGACACTATTCCCGCCACGGTGGTCACTGATTGGGCAATAGCCCAGCTGACCATAATATGGGTGTTCTTAGGATCAGGAAGCATGCCTGAAAACCAAAAAATCAAATGTTTTGGATTACAGCAACATTGTTCTGTGATGATGGCCAAAAAGAGTCATCAACCCAATCATTAGTGTACAAACACTAAAAATAACGATGATTTGTGTCAAACCATTTCAAGCAGGGCTCAGAGATAACCGTTTTGAATGTGAGGACCTTTACATTCCAAAAGAGAGTTCTGATATGCTCAACAGATATCACAGAGTTCAATGCAGACATCAGATTGGACTATAATGCAAAATCCCATGTCCCTATTACACTAAAATCACCCAGCCCTCAAAAGCCTCCCACGGCCCTCTCTCCGGGCCCTCGGGATCTCCACGGTCTGAGCCTCCTACCTTTGGCCGTGTCGTACACGCCGAAGTAGGCGGCCCTGTAGATGATGATGCCCTGCACGGAGACGCCGAAGCCCTGGTACAAGCCCTTGATGCCGTCCGACTTGGTGATCTGCCCCAAGCAGTTGGCCAGGCCGGAGAACTCCCGGGTGGCGCCCGCCTTGCCCACGTCGGCCGCCAGGCGGGTACGGGCGAAGTCCAGCGGGTAGACGAAGCAGAGGGAGGTGGCTCCCGCCGCCCCGCCGGACGCCAGGTTCCCGGCGAAGTAGCGCCAGAACTGGGTGTGCTTGTCCACGCCGCCCAGGAAGACCTGCTTGTATTTGTCCTTGAAGGCAAAGTTGAGGGCCTGGGTGGGGAAGTAGCGGATGACGTTGGCCAGGTTGCCGCGCCAGAAGGAGACGAAGCCCTGCTCTTTGGGGATGCGTACGATGCAGTCCATGATGCCCTTGTACTGCTGGTCGGCAGTGATCTGCTTGCTGACATGCTGGACCTGAAGAGGGAGAGACACAAATGGGTTTCGGCGAAAGAAAGAAAATGATAGGCGTACGTTTTATCAGAGGCATGGTTAACATTTTATCATGGGCCAATGGATACTGCCATAGATCATATCCTGAATGACAACTGGTTTATAGACAATAGATTTATATTAGCAAAAAGATTGACTAAAGCAAAGATATTTTCTTTATGTTCTGTTATGTTTTTATTTCCATAACAGAACGCATAGGTAAAAGCAATAGGCCTGTGACACTGCAGTCACTGAGCTACCAGCAAGAGGTATAAGCTTTATGCGTTAGCGTTATCAAAATGAATATGTTATAGTTTACTTTATTAGTCTCTACATCACAGAGGCTGAAACAAAATACTTTGAAGCTTATAGTTGCGACGGATATGCACATCTGTCAATGAATCTGCGTAGTCGCAATTTATGAACATAGTTACTTCTACGCAGATTATATTAACATCTACAGTACATCATCACAGGCCAAATTAAGATAAAGATTTATATCTTTCAATGCATCTGCGTAGTCGCCATTTCTAAGCATAGTTGCGACTACGCAGATGCATTGAAAGATGTGCGCCGGTCATCATCACTGCAGGGGATGACACAGCTGCAGTGCACGCAGTCTCCCAAGGATAACGTCGCTGACGCTGATATAAGCTTGTCATATTTTGAAATCCGTTAGAATAGTTAGGTCTACTCAATTACTAATGTCAACAGTAAAGGCACTGTCTTGCTACACAGAGCTTCCTTATTCCAAGATTCTTCCAAACAGTGACTTGCAGCTTTGCCTACCTGGAGAAGCAGTTTCACCCGCTCAATGGGCGCTACAGTAGTTTTAGATATGGCTGCAGCAACTCCACCTGCCAAAAAGTCCTTTGCAAACGAGACGGCTGCGTCATTCATGGTTGCTGCTGGTTTGCTTGTGTCAATTTTGTACTGCTGAGGATAAGACTGGGAAGATAGAGCCAAGATGAGTTTCCGGCGAGTGGGTACCACAAGTTCAGCTGTCGGACTTTGCAAAATGAGAGAACAAGAAGTTATTCTGTAGCATCGCGAGATGATACAGGAACGAGAAACGCACGTGGTTCAGGCATCTACTAAAATGCGTTGTAGCAATTTTAAAATACTATTTATCAAATATAGCCCTATAAAATATATAATCTACTGAAATTAAGTAATATTAGAATAAATTACGAGTGTTTTAAAAGCCACTATATTACAATAGATCAAATACAGATCTGGCATAAACAAAACAAGTGAGAAAATGCTTAATAATGTAGCATTTAGTAGTTTGCATTTATTTGGATTATGTTTTAAAAAGTACACTACAACTACAAAGCCTGCCCTTACTCCAAAAACGACCTTGATATCCCCCCATTACCCTCCTAGAACAGCTTTGACCCCAGGTTCCCCCTCCATCTCCCACCTTCAGAAGCCTTGGATCCTGCGGAGCATGTTTGAGAAAGTAACACAGAACACTAGAGAAAAAGTGGGGGAGTATTTTACAATACCCTTAGGATTAAATATCTTGCCTTGCCTATATGGATGATATAAGCATGGAAAAACAGTGAGTCTTCTGAAAAGACTCCTGCTTCGTAGAAGGGCCATCCCCAGTATCGCGAGAGATGCTTTGCTGTGTTTGGGTAGTAAAATCACGCAATACAAGCGTTCAAGTCTAAATGTTTGTCATACAAAATGCACACTGGCTAGTTTTTTAACAGCAAGGACAACAACAAGGAAGTTGCGATGCAAACGTTCCCGATCCGTACTGGCGTAGGAACCGAGTATATTCTTCTCCCGTCCACTCCTTGCCGTGTGTCAGCATGTGGAGAGACTGGAGGGCCGGGTACGATCTGGGTGTATCCAACAGGGCCTCTGCCACAAGCACCGCACTCTCTGGACCCCCCCAGACAAGAACAGGATCTTGAGAAGAGCGTTCATACTCATTTATGACACTTCATACAGGCATCCAGAACACCTCCATTCAAACACGTGTTGCTCAATATGGTATACAAGTGATTTTGTGTTAAACACTTTCTACGACTAAATAGAGCAATATGTATCAATGTTCAGCTACTGATAATGTGCCCTTGTATGGATAATGTATGGATAGATGATAGATGATATATGAACATACATCATCATATTTTTCAAAGATAATATAAACATACAATCAAGGTTTTTAATTATTCAAAATTATGACATTACAATTACAAAACAATTATGACATTACAATTACAAAATGTCCAAAGCCTACCCATCTGGTACAAGTTAAGTTGGTCTTTAAGCTAGGAGTCAATCTTTGATGCAGAGCAGGGCATCCAGCAGGCTGTCTGTGTGCGCGATGTGCGACACGGTGAAGCCGTGGCTCTCCAGCAGGGCCCCGTACTCCCCCGCGCTCCTCTGCTTCCCTGGACCCAAGCCGAGGGCCTGCAGGAGGCCCTGGCTGGGGCCCGTCCTGTCTCGGTCCAGAAAGATCTCGCTAACCAGGAGGCCACAGCCTGCGGACAAGGAGGGTAAGGATGGGCAGAAATGTATCGGTGGAGAGAGCGAGAGTGAGTGCCTCTTACGATACAATTATCAAATCCTTTGCAATCGCTGTGTGTTGTACTGCTCATTCAATACTTAAATTCTGAGAATGAAGAGCGTGTCTTTGTATTTGACAACCGTGAAATGTGATTTTAACCAACCAATCCTCGCCAGAGGTGTAGAAACGCCACAGATATTCTTTAAAAAAAAAAAAAAAGCATTCTGGAAATATTTGGAGAAGAGCAAAGTTTACCTGGAGTGCAAGCGTCGGAAATTTTACTCAGCAAGGCATGCACCTTGTCGTCCGTCCAGTCGTGGAGAATCCTGGCCAGGATGTACAGGTCAGCTTTGGGGAGCCGGTCTTTAAAGAAGTCTCCTGTCAAAGCCCAGGAGAGAAGAACACCGAGGTCACTCAAATAAGGTGATAAGGTGCCCATTAGGTACTGACTCATTTGTTAATTTGGTTGTATGTTTATGCATTAAGAGAATTTCAACTACAAAAAAGTGTCAGAGAATCACTTGCCTGCGACGAAGGAAACCCTGTTGTCCAGGCCTGGTGGACAGAAGGTCCCGCTCAGCTCCACCACACTCGGCAGGTCGTACACAGTCACCGACATCCGCGGGTACGCTTTGGCCAACCCGTGCGCCATGGAGCCAGTGCACCCTGTAGGGAGGAACGGTAGCCTGCTGGTTTAGCGGTCGGCCATATCCCGGGAGATGGCATCACAAAAAAGCGAACGAAAAAAAGCTAAAAAGGGGCGGGTTTACGTATTCTTTCCCGTTTTATTTACGGAGACATTCTACTGAAGAGAAACTCACGTGCATGAGTGAGTGGATATAGCTTTAAGGGGATTTGAGTGTATTTCTCCCGAGACTTTTTTAACAGTCGCCAATGACTCTCCTAGAGATTGCCACCTCAGGGGCTGGTCTGCAATCTGTCTTTTGATAATTAGATCATTAATCTAAGGATGGATTTGTGAGGATAGTCCAAGGGTCATGGCCCTGTGCTTCTATGGGTTTGCTGCTGTGTTATTCTCGCCATGCACTCACCTCCGAGGTCACAGGCAGTCTTGAAGCGTGAGAGGTCGAACGCGGTGATCACGGCTGGCCCCGCAACCTCAGCGATGCCGTGCATGGCCTTCATGAACCGCAGTTTCCGCTCGTCGTCGGAGTACATGACCTGTGATGAGAACACAAGACATATTTGGAATTATAAATCTAATCCGCAGCATCAGTTTCCATTTCTCCCCCGACTTACAACATCTTGGGTGGGTTGTGACAGTATAATGTCTTTATCCAATAATGATCTCTGCAGCTCAGATGCAGTTTTTTCATTGTCCAAAAAGGTCGATCGAAATTGGTATGAGCATGTGTGTTTTCAGGCATTTCAGAGACCGAACAAGGAGAAATACATGTTTGAGGGGTATAGAGTATTTTTGTACTGCTCTTACCAGTGGCGAAATGTAGTTGACTCAGGCCCTGGCGTAAGATTTATTTATCATATATCATGTGTGTGCACATGTCCACATATACGCACACACTCAAACGTGGGCACGTGTGCGCGCACCCACGCACACACACACACACACACACACACACACACACCAACATACAACCAAGACGTAGTCTCATATCGGGATATGGATATAATCGATATATTGCCGCGCTCTACCTGAAACAGATCGTTGGTGGTTTGTGCGGAAACCTTGGCCTGTAGGTTGGTTCCCTCCCTGACTGAAGTCTCCAGATGGGAGAAGAGTTTCCACACCGTCTCATCAGAGTGCGCCATGTACCCCAGCAGGGAGGAGGGGGAATCGGACACCAGGAACCGCTGGGACAGACGGCTGTTCTCGTACACGCCTTCCTCGTTTGCTGCGAGGAAGAAAAGGGGTTGGTTTTTGTGTCGTACACAAATGTATGCAGACAGGTGATGTTATATGGACTATACAGGATACATGTACATGGATCAAAAGGCTGATAAGATAATCTTACAGAACTGAATATACACACACGGCGGTCTATAGATAAATATAAATTCTAAACCTGAATTCTTAATCAAGTATTTTCTTATCTTATTATTGGTTAACATTGATATATGCCTAATACAATACTGTAATATGCCAAAGGAAAATCTAAAATGATCTGCTCAACAAAACATAACCTAACAATGTCATGAATAAGGACGATGAAGTAATCATGGCAAATCATATGGTCAAATCAAATCCATAACATGCACATGCTGAGCAGGGAAGGACCTCCTTGCTTGCGTTCCAATAGGCCAAGAGACACGCAAGCCTCCAGCAAACACAGGGTCCCCTTGAGGGAGGCCTGCAGGCCCCGGGCCACCTCTGCCCCCTCCAAGCCTGGTCTTTTCTGGAGCAGGTCAAACACGCGCATCTTGGAGGCTGTAAACAAGGCCTGCATGAGTCGTAGAAAGAAGGAAAAAATAGAAGAGAAATTGCTCAATAGTTCCAAAAAGGTCACCGAGAACTTTATGGGGATGCAATGCGTGCAGATGGTTTGTCTGTATTATACCTTTGAGGCTTTAAATCCATCCATCAGCTCTATGATCCGCTTTAGGTCGTCAGTGTGCACTTTCTCAATCACGAGATTCATAGGCCCTCTGCTGGTCACCGGTGGAACTGCACTGCCGGCTGCCGACATGTTCTCTTGGCCCTCTGAGCATTTTGACAAACTGTTGACCAATGCCCAGGAACTGTCATCCGGTGCACTTTGACCATCTTTCCTCTTCATCTAGAACACGTTGATTCGTTAGAAACGTACATGGAAAACAATGTTATCGATTTCAGGGCAGATTGTCTATTGTTGTTAGGGTTAGGTTATCTTTACAATGTGTTCACCTTAGGGGCTGGACTGGTTGGTGGGCCATTTTGGATTGTAATCTCTGCTTGGGGAGGGTTGCTTGTGGCAGGGCTGGACAGAGAGGAAGTGGAGGAGGGGTTCTCTATGTGGTCCGTTGTGCTGCCGTTACATCTGACATCCGTATGCACAACCTCGTTGGAGGCAAGCTCTGGGTTGAAGAGGAGGTCCAACTGCTTGCAGAAGCGGTTGAGGGGGAAGCCCACCACGTTGAGGAAGTCCCCGTGGATGTACTCTACGAGCATGCCGCCCAAGGCCTGGATACCGTAACCCCCTGCCTTGTCCCTGAAAGACCAACAAGCCAATGACCAAACACACTAGACTCTTACATCATTTACGCACATAACGTATATATTTTGCCCACTTGCTAAATAGTTAAATGCAAACAGAATGGACAACCAAGGGTAGATCAAAGTTCACCACCCAGCAGTGATGGGGGGTGAAAACCCGAGTAAAAAAAAAAGAAAAGTGAAATTCATACATGCCCATCTGACACAGGACCCGAAATTGTCCTACTGCAAAGAATACCCAACGTTTTCTTTGAAGTGAACCTGGCTGATTTCTGAATTTCATGGGTCCGTTAAAAGAACTGGCCGATCAATAGGAAAGGCCAATATATGACCACATGACCCTCATGCATTAACTGCTGACGTGACAAGCATAAGGTCTGGGGGAGCCAAGTGCTGTCCCATCCAATAATTAATCAAGGAAATTAAAAATTCAGAGTTGCTGTTGCTACTATAACAATCTACCTGCTGCTGCCTCTACTACTGTTACTGCTACTACCACTACTACTACTACTACTACTACTACTACTCCTGCCGCTACTACTCTCCTTTTCTTTATGTCATATTGTATGCATTCTTTTCTTATGTCCATTTATTTTAATGTCAGTGCTTTTAAACAGATTATTATAGAAAATGTTGGGTCCTGAGCTGGATATAAGTGGACTTGGTGCGCCGAAGACCTTTGGGCAGACAACACAGCTAATCAAAAACAGTCAATAGCCGGAGTCAAGAGGCTATCTATGTAGAGCATTCAACTCACATGGGTTCCCCACTGTCGATGTAATCCCACAGCATAGTCTCAGACAGATCAGCAAACTTTACCCTTGTTTCTTCATAGAAATCAATGGTCTGGTATTCAGTTTCCTCATCTACGGGGAAGAGTATAAAGAACCACATTTGGTAAACTTTTACATTTATGGCATTTAGCAGATGCATATATCCAAAGTGACTTACAACCATTCAGACACACATTCACACACCGACGGCGGAGTCCAACATTCAAGGCGACAGCCAGTTTGTCGGGAGCAGTTAGAGTAGGGTGTCTTGCTCAGGGACACCTCGACACTCTGCTAAGGTTAACCAAGGATCGATCTAGTAACCTTTCGGGTTCGAACCCGTTCTAACTCCTAAGATAAGCCGACACCCTAAAGGAAAACAAATAAAACCATTGGAAACACTCTTCCAGGTATGAGTCTTTGGTAAAAATTGGATCACTGAAGCAAAGAAATACACTTTTTATTCCACAAAGAAAGTTAAATACATACTCTCTTGCTGGTTGCAGAGGACGATAGCGACCCCAGTGCATACGCTGTGCTCTTTGCCACTCAGTCTAGGAAAAGAACATCACATACGTTTTAGACGCTTTCTTTCTGACCTATTCATTAAAGAGTTTCCATTTACAATCATGCTTACCGTGAGAGCATTCTGTACGCATCCTGCTTGTCCCTTGGCTTCTCCAGAATCAAACCATCTATTGTCTTAAAACGAAAACAGCACATTTTTCAATAGCTAATTAGACACACATCATAACATTATCAAGATAAATATAATAAAGGTTATAAAATGCTGTAAAAATGTTGTCAGGCCAATGATGCATGCTGACTCTTACCACGATGGTGTCTGCTCCAATGACAATGTCGGGAGTTTTTAGGTGTTTCTAAAACAAGGCATGAAACATCACTTTCATCGTTATAACACAATCAATACATTTGCCGTGTGCATTATAATAGTTGGGGAAACGCTAAGAAATTAACTCACAAATGGCATTCTCCTGGCCACCTCCAGAGCCTTCTGCCTGGCTGTCTCCACAGCATACTGGTGGGGTTCTTTGAAAAGACTCTTGTTGAGGGTCTCTTTGAACCACGACGGCACCACCTCAAACCGTAAGCCCTACAGCCACAGCACGATATCGATGATCAGAAGCAGAGACACATTAAAGCACTTAATAACGTGCAGCAGAACCATATTTTCAAAATTGAGCTGTGCAACTGAATTTAATGTAAAATGTTATATGCTAACTTAAGATCTGTTTATTCCTACTGTATCACGTATAAAGTCGAATTTATATGAAGTAAGTTGGGTGATAATAAACAGTGCTAAAACGATTGTCATTGGAAGAAATTAATATTTTTTAAGTAATCAGGAGGAAATATATGGATGTGTTACTGTGCTTAGCTTTTGCATCGCATAGATCCTATCTTGGTCTCCAAATTGTATAACAAAATGCAGATTAGCTCTTACAACATTGGTGAGAATCTCCAGTCTCCGAGGGGAAGAGCTGGCCAGCACCACCAGTTTACCAGACAGCTTGGAAATCACGGGATTCAGCACCATGGTTCTTCTCCTTGCCCTTTTAGTACAAGCCAAAAAGTACAACTACTGTAAATCCTACTTGGTAAAAAGGTGACAACTAGGTCACTTGACCTCCTTCTGAAATTATCCATGTGTCCCTCCCCCCTCTTCTGCCAGTATTACATGATCTATTAGACATACAACAAGACGATTGGTCTTGGTTTACCTATACCTATGTAAACCAAGACCGGTGATTTGATTTATTTTTTCAGGGGAAAGCAATTATATCACCTGCCCCACACATGATCAGCGGTGAAACTGCTCGGCTCTGCCAACCCATTGTTTTCCAATGAAAAGAGCAGTGCCGCCCAACTATGCTAGCCGCTAACCTCTTGGCGTGCATTTGCAAGACGCACAAAGTACTGGGGGAGCCCGAACAGCAAGTGCGAAGGGGTGGAGTTACGCAAGTTTTCCCATTTTGTAACGGATATTTTCATCCAGACTCGTAAATAAACTCAGTAGAGAGTGAGAAGAAAGAGCTAACTTTCAACTTTTCTCTTGACGTGGTGCCAAATAACGTGCAGACCGAAGTGTTCGCCAGGACATGTCATCATTGACGAACTGTCTGGTATTCATTAACATAACATTCTTAACGCCTCAACTCACTACCGTTCAAACTTGTATAATGTATAATAACTTGTATAATGCTACGACTCTCATTATATTTCTGACAATACTGTTCTAAACTTATTTAGGCTTTCAGACGTGTGCATATATGTACATATATACGCACACAAATATGATATTAAGGTAATTGGAATGACATGGTTTTGGATCAGAATCATGCTACAGACCTGCAGAAGACAGCCGTCCAGGAAAACTACCTCTCTTCTCTGCGGCAACGTCACCACGCGTCACGCGACTATACCGGAAATGATTCCGCGCGTCTCGGTTTGGTAGTTTAAAATAGATTAGAGAAGAGACATTCTCTAAATAGTTCTGGAATATATTATGATAGAATAGAATATAATATACCGGTAATAACATAGAATCGAACAGCATCTACATGAAAATAAGTACTCAAAAAAAATCCCAATTTTATTCGCAATATTTTTTTACATAAACAAATCGGTACATATATACATATAGTTATTTGGAAAGTAGGAATGGTAAGATAAAAAATGATCGAAGAAAGATTATTTAAAAATGTAGTAAAAAAGGGGATCTATCATGTAACTCTTTTCTTACTTTAATTATCCCTCTCTCTCTTTCCCTCCCTCCCTCCTTCCCTCCCCCTATTCCTGCAAAAGTATTGTGTCGCCATATCAGAGACCCCTCGTGTTTGTCTGCTGTGCGTCAGACGCTTGATGGGCCGAGAACAAGCTCTCCTTGTGCTCCGTCCCCCTCCCGATGTCCGAGGTGCTCAGGCTCCTCAGCCTCAGCATTTGCCTCAGCTTGTGCCTGAACTCCTTGGAGGCAAAGTAGTAGATGAAGGGGTCCAGGCAGCTGTTGAAGCAGCTGAGGCACAGCGACAGCTTGTAGGCCATGTACAGCGAGTCATTATAGAAGAACCTCAGCACGGTGTGAGCCAGTAGCAGCACGTTGTTCGGGGCGAAGCAGATGACGAAGACCAGCAGCACGGTGGCCGTCAGCCGCATGGCCCGGTCCTTCTGCACCGTCTTGGAGTCCTGGGCCAGCTTGCGGATGACACTGACGTAGCAGTAGACGGTGATGCAGAACGGCAGGAAGAAGAGCACGCAGAGCATGGAGAAGATGAAGACGAGCCAGGCGGCAAACGACGGCAACAAGTCTCGCTTCAGCACGTCAAAGCAGGTGGTGATGCCCAACTCGGGAATGTGGAAGGTGAGGTCGGTGGTCATCAGAGGGTAGAGCACGGTGAGCACCACCGCCCACATGAGCAGGCAGGCCAACACCGCTATGCTCTTCCTCGCCCTGATCTCCCGGAACCGGATGGGCCAGAGGATGCCCAGGTAGCGGTCGACGCCGATGGCCGTCATCGTCAGGATGGAGCAGTACATGTTGGAGAAGAAGGCGATGGTCATGAACCTTGGGTAAAGGGAGGGATGGGGGAGGAGGGGGGAGGGACCATGGGAAGGCTCAGATTTAGTCTTCAAAGATTGACATGTAAATAAAGAATCTGCACGTCAGAGGATATTCTGATTACCCCATCGGATGTTTATTAACGTGAGCTATGAATGGCGCACATCCCGTTTGGAAACGGGGTGTAAAGGTGCTTTCAAGCTTTCCCAGCAAACACAGACAGGCGCCAACATTAGGCCAGTGGGCCAATAGGCGCTGAAGTTAGGTGTGGGTGTTTGTTGTTGGGCAGTGTGCAAGCACCTTAAGACACCGTTTACATTAAAGGTGTCCTATTACACTACCAGGTGGGAGTGTGATTAGTCGTTACAAGCCGTTTTGAAAATCGGCCTCTTCTGACATCAAAAGTGGGCGTGTCCCCCTAGGTGTGTGCTGGATGGATCAGTCCCCCAGCCTCCCAGTGGACTGTAGCAAACATTGCTCATCTATCCGTCATACATCTAGGTGGACAGGCCCACTTGCGATATCAGAAATGGACGATTTTCAAAACGGCTTGCAACGGCTAAACACACTCACACCTGGGGGTATAATGTGAGACCTTTAAAGCTGCACATACCTGCACATGCCGGGTCCCAGTGTCCAGTTGTATCCTCGGAGCTGGTAGGCGATCTGGAAGGGCAGGGCGGCGCCCAGGGACAGGTCTGTCAGGGTCAGGTTGATCATGAAGATGATGGAGGGGGTCTTGGGCGAGGTGCGGAACAGCAGCAGCCACATGGAGAGGCCATTTCCGCCCAGGTTGACCACAGTGACCACCGTGTAGATGATGGAGATGGTTAAGCTGGCGGGGTAGTTCTGGAAAAGGTTGAGGGTAGCGTTGTCCAGTTTGGTGAAGTTGGCACTTGGAGACATGGTGAAAACCAGAGGATCAGGAATACCTGGTATACAATCCTGTCACCGGATCCTATGAGATAAAAACAGAAGTTTCTTTAACTTACAAAATGATGCAAATACATATTGCGATAAAAGTCAATAACATACGATTTCATTTTGACCAAGGTTTCCAGTCCTGTATTCCAGTCCTGGATCAATAAAGATATATTTTTTTAAGTGAACTTAATAAAGCGACCTTTTTTGATACGCAAACCTAGTTTTGAGTTTCTGCTACACTAACTGTGTCTCATAATAAAACCGCAGTATGTTCTGCAAGTTTGTTGTGGAAACTGAGGTGTTAAAAGAGAGTGCTTTGTACTGTTTGTGGGTATGGGTGGGGCAGGAAAAGGCAGGCATAATCTGCGGTAAGAGCTGGCAAATGCAAACTGCCTTACAGTTCTGAATAGATGGATGCAAATGTTGTTGTCTTGAATCGGGTATAGAAACGAGCAGTCAATCACTCAGTTATGAGTTGTTGTTCAATTCAAATATTTAAGACAGTGCTATTCAAATCTTAAATAGAACTGAATTGAACATCTTAAGTTAAATTAAAAGGTTCCACTAGACTTGAACTTCCCCTTCAATGAACAACACACTTTCCCCTCCACGTGGCAAATATTTTCAAATCCACTAACAGAAACAAAACTGATCCATAGTCTCCACGTGGCAAATATTTTCAAATCCACTAACAGAAACAAAACTGATCCATAGTAACAAACTTGTAACAAAGAATATAACTTAAATAACATTTATATAGTATTCACTTTAGGTAAAAAAATGGAATGAAATATATTTATTTATTTATATTCATTTATTTTTTATTACCAGTGCTAAACATGCTACAGCTAATGCTACTTCATAACTACTTATCATTAATAATAACAATATGCATAAAATCCAACTAACATTTCACTGAATGGAAAGTTTAGTTATATACTCACAGAGATAAACAGAGACCGAGCAGGCGGGCTGGTGCGCAGATTTGAGTGGCTGTTTGTACCTCTTGTTGTATTACTACTGAGGAAACAAGATTGGAGCGTGTTTCAGTATTGAGGTTAAGGGAAGGAAGCAGTGCGCATGTCGTCACACATGACCAACGGCATAGATGACCAACGACCATGGTGCATTCGTTTCCTGAGATGTCACTGCAGATCTATAGACAAGGCGGGCTGTGTTTCATACTTAAGAATACACAGTTGGGATTTAATTATCTCTCACCGTTTTCTGTAAGTGGGTTGCAGTTGCTGTATGCGCGTAGTTTATTTATGTGTAAGGCATCTGTTTACGCACACATTTATTCATGTGTAGATCATGACTTTCAAGGTGACCCAGTCGACTTCATGCTTGGTTCTGAAAAGGGTACATGGTAGTAGGGTAGAAGATTTCCCCTTACCTGCTCACAAGCTGCTCACAAGACGCATAAGATGCCAGAAGACTTCCTGTTTTTGGGTTCTGCTAATGTGCTTTTTCATGCCCACGTGTAATGTCAGTGAAACATGGTGTTACTGCTGCATGTGGGGATTGATATAATACATTGAAAATAAAACAATGTCTAATGCTAACCCTTTATTTATTAAATATTAAATTATTTATTAAACACACAAGTTGTAACTGATAAGAAACTGGGTTGTGTTCGCCCTTTTAAACTAGTTCAACACTGAAATGGGGGAATACATGGCCACAGACACACTAAGAAGAAAATAACCCATTCATACACATACCCGGAAACCCAACTTGACAAATGAATCACTGCTGCCTCATGCAAACATAAAAGACTCTAGTTTCCACTATATTCTACCCCACCCTAAATGTCACTCATCTACAGAGGGAAGACAGAAATCGATCAATGCTTAAAACCATTTATTCTTATTGGAAATGACATAAAGGCATGATACATAAATGTAAGACATGTTGTGTGCATAAATGATCTAACTCTAAAATAATCAAATACCCACTTTAGTATATTTTGGTTTGAATAGGCTCTCTGTAATGTTCAACACTCGATAGAAAATAAAAAAATATTTTAATAGACTATCGCCAAAATAGTCTTATTTACGTAAATTATCATTACTATTGATTTTATTTACAAATCTAAGTTTAGGGGTCACTTTATTTCCTTCACATGGACGTTGTCGTGTACCACAAATATAAATCCATCACAGAAAATACTTTCCCCTGCAGTGCAGGGTGCAGTGCGGGCACAAAACAGATATTGAAGAGCAAAAGTGATGATTTTTGCGGAAGGAAGTCATTGTGAAGAATCCCAGCAGCCCTGTACTGTCTCGCATACTCTTTCACACATATGGTAACAAACACCGGTCTGCGTGCAAACACACACACACACACCACATATGAACACACACAAGCACGTGTTCAGAGACACACACACACACACACACACACACACACACACACACAGACACACACACACACACACACACACACAGACACACACACACACACACACACACACACACACACACACACACACACACACACACACACACACACACACACACACACACACACAAAGGCAGACTCAAACATACACACACACAGGCACAAACAAACAAACATACACACACTGACCCATCGGGAGTAATTTATGATATAATTAGACATATTTAGTTACATATTTCCTATGAATACAAAGTGAGATTTTAGGTCTTTCTGATAAATCGATGAAGAGCTAAAAACCAAAAATCGATTAAAAAACTCACAACTTGAAATCACTCTTCCAGTCGTTACTCTTCTTCAGGCAAATGTGGACACAAATAACAGTTAACGACCTCACTTAATTCACCAATGGAAATAACACGCTTTGATAAATAGACCTCGAAAAGGCTGCGTTAACAGATAGCATCTACGGTCTGACACGATTTCCGTTATAATTATCTTTATTAGCATGAATATTTTACAGATGCGAGCATTCTTATAAAGTGTTTTTTCTCCACACAACCGCAACTATTTCCAGAGAAAATCAACAGAATGAACCACTGCTCTGTTTGCCCATTTAGAGTTTTAATGTCCATTGATGGGTATTAGCTCTGAAGCGGTTAAGTTTTATCCATGTTAAAGTATAGCACAGTACATGGGCTTATAGTCGCTTGGGATAAGGGTTTTTACTTGATTTTTAAAACCATTCACTCCAAGCTGAAGATGAACACCCCAGTCCACTCCCCCTGAACGAATTGCCGCTCGTCTACTCATCCCTACTCTTCTCTGTCCCCGTTCCCATGGCGACCGCCTCATAGCAGTGCTCCGACCCCGGTTCGGGCGAGCGGCTCGCAGGGGCGCAGTCGTAACCTTTGCCCGTTGAACTCATGCGTTTGCGGTTGCGTGCGCCAGGCTGGTAGAGCTGCATGGCTGGTCAGGACGCATAAGATGCCAGAAGACTTCCTGTTTTTGGGTTCTGCTAATGTGCTTTTTCATGCCCACGTGTAATGTCAGTGAAACATGGTGTTACTGCTGCATGTGGGGATTGATATAATACATTGAAAATAAAACAATGTCTAATGCTAACCCTTTATTTATTAAATATTAAATTATTTATTAAACACACAAGTTGTAACTGATAAGAAACTGGGTTGTGTTCGCCCTTTTAAACTAGTTCAACACTGAAATGGGGGAATACATGGCCACAGACACACTAAGAAGAAAATAACCCATTCATACACATACCCGGAAACCCAACTTGACAAATGAATCACTGCTGCCTCATGCAAACATAAAAGACTCTAGTTTCCACTATATTCTACCCCACCCTAACTGTCACTCATCTACAGAGGGAAGACAGAAATCGATCAATGCTTAAAACCATTTATTCTTATTGGAAATGACATAAAGGCATGATACATAAATGTAAGACATGTTGTGTGCATAAATGATCTAACTCTAAAATAATCAAATACCCACTTTAGTATATTTTGGTTTGAATAGGCTCTCTGTAATGTTCAACACTCGATAGAAAATAAAAAAATATTTTAATAGACTATCGCCAAAATAGTCTTATTTACGTAAATTATCATTACTATTGATTTTATTTACAAATCTAAGTTTAGGGGTCACTTTATTTCCTTCACATGGACGTTGTCGTGTACCACAAATATAAATCCATCACAGAAAATACTTTCCCCTGCAGTGCAGGGTGCAGTGCGGGCACAAAACAGATATTGAAGAGCAAAAGTGATGATTTTTGCGGAAGGAAGTCATTGTGAAGAATCCCAGCAGCCCTGTACTGTCTCGCATACTCTTTCACACATATGGTAACAAACACCGGTCTGCGTGCAAACACACACACACACACCACATATGAACACACACAAGCACGTGTTCAGAGACACACACACACACACACACACACACACACACACACACACAGACACACACACACACACACACACACACAGACACACACACACACACACACACACACACACACACACACACACACACACACACACACACACACACACACACACACACAAAGGCAGACTCAAACATACACACACACAGGCACAAACAAACAAACATACACACACTGACCCATCGGGAGTAATTTATGATATAATTAGACATATTTAGTTACATATTTCCTATGAATACAAAGTGAGATTTTAGGTCTTTCTGATAAATCGATGAAGAGCTAAAAACCAAAAATCGATTAAAAAACTCACAACTTGAAATCACTCTTCCAGTCGTTACTCTTCTTCAGGCAAATGTGGACACAAATAACAGTTAACGACCTCACTTAATTCACCAATGGAAATAACACGCTTTGATAAATAGACCTCGAAAAGGCTGCGTTAACAGATAGCATCTACGGTCTGACACGATTTCCGTTATAATTATCTTTATTAGCATGAATATTTTACAGATGCGAGCATTCTTATAAAGTGTTTTTTCTCCACACAACCGCAACTATTTCCAGAGAAAATCAACAGAATGAACCACTGCTCTGTTTGCCCATTTAGAGTTTTAATGTCCATTGATGGGTATTAGCTCTGAAGCGGTTAAGTTTTATCCATGTTAAAGTATAGCACAGTACATGGGCTTATAGTCGCTTGGGATAAGGGTTTTTACTTGATTTTTAAAACCATTCACTCCAAGCTGAAGATGAACACCCCAGTCCACTCCCCCTGAACGAATTGCCGCTCGTCTACTCATCCCTACTCTTCTCTGTCCCCGTTCCCATGGCGACCGCCTCATAGCAGTGCTCCGACCCCGGTTCGGGCGAGCGTCTCGCAGGGGCGCAGTCGTAACCTTTGCCTGTTGAACTCATGCGTTTGCGGTTGCGTGCGCCAGGCTGGTAGAGCTGCATGGCTGGTCGGTCCTAAAGAGGAAGCAGAGAGAGAGAGAGAGAGAGAGAGAGAGAGTAAGAATCAGTCATCCACCAGCTCATAGCAGAGAAGAGATCATTAAGATGTTTGAGATTATTCGTATTATGATTTTTATTAGTATTACCATTATGAATGATCTTTTATAATAATAAGGAGAATGTTAATAAAGCTGCCAGTGAATGTGTTAGGCTTTGAAACTGAATGAAGCAGTCTAAATGGGGATATGCTATAAACCATTCCAGGTTTTGAATGGGGCAACTAATGGCAGGAAGTGGCCTTTATTGTTGTGCATAGATTTGTTTTCACATGAGTAGAGAGGTGAGGTGAACATTTTCGCAATGTTTAAATGCAGAAGTCAATCCAGTACAGAAAGAGACCAAGGCACGAAGGCAATGGGTGCAGACGGTTGCCTTCATGCCTTGCTCACAGAGTCACAGGACAATCATTAGTTGAGGAGAGGTCAGCATCCGATCACCAGTATGATTCTAAAAAGAAAGACAGTTCAGTAAATGGTACTTCACAATGGGTCAAAGTTAGCTTTTGTTGGGCCTAACAGCTGTATCAACACTACTAGAGTTAGAAACAATAAAGGCTATGCAAATAGGAAAAAAGATTATTTTTTAGCAGAAAGAATAACAAAAGTTGACCTGGCTGCACGTTTCTACATAGCAATATTCAAGATCTACTGCAATTTCAATTTCAAATTCTATATCGATAAAAAAATATCAGTAAATAATAGGGGAAAAAGGGGGTTGCATGGCCTCCTCCTGGTATTCACCCTAAAGGAGATCAATAAGTAGAAGAACAACAAGAACAAGACATTGAAATATGCTCCGCCCCCCCTCCAGCTCATGCTCACCTTCTCGCTCACCTTGTTACGAAGGCGCTCCTTCCTGCTGGCCGGGTCTTCCCTGTCCTCCTTGCCCAGCTTGTCCCCTCCGTCTGGGCAATAGGAGAAGCCGTGGTGGTGGCCCTCCTTCTTGGCCCGGTCCTGGCAGTAGCCCTTGCCCCACTTGGTTTCGTCTTTCCGCCGCATGAACTTGTCAAAGTCGTAGTGGTGCCGCTGGCGCTTACGCTCCTCGTCTTTGGCCCGGTGCTCCTTGTCTCTCTGCCTGCGGCCGTGCTGTTGCTGCAGTAAGTCTCTCTGCTCTTTGTCGCTCTCCGGCTGAACCCTGGTGGCCAGAGATGAGGCATGCAGCACAAATGTACAAATTAGTCAAACGAATCAGGATATTTGAATGATTAATTTGATAATGGGACTGAATAGGCTGACCCCTAATCACATCTTTCTCAGCGCAACCCTCCTATATCCTAGCAGCAGAGGTTGTGAGATAGAGTCCAGTATTTGGACCACCATCCTAACCTTTCCTTCGGCTCCACTGACTTCATCTGTCCAACCGGTTTCTCCCATTTGCTCCTGTCGGTCTCGGCGACTTCGCCTTTGTCCTTCAGACGGTCCGAGTCCACATCGTCATCCATGTCACTTTTCTTCAGGAGCTGAAGCAGGGATACATGAAAGCAAAATGTTGAACATTCTTTTTTTTTGTTGTAAATAAAATTAAAAGATGAAGAGTTCAAGGTGTCACCTTTATTTTGACTTCCTTCTCAGACAACTTCTTCTGCTTGTCCGCCTCCCTGCGTTTGCGTCGCTCCTCCTCTCTTCTCTTGCGCTTCTCCTCCTCCCTCTGTCGTTTCTTCTCGAGCTCTCGTCTCCTCCTCTCCTCTCGTTTCTCCTCTCTTATCCTCTGGGAGAAGGACAAGATCAATTGCCCTATTTCAGCAGCGGGTTCAAATTCTGAATGTATTTTTTCCTTACGAAAACATTGTAGTTGTTGTTTTTCTCTATCTTCACCAACCTGTTTCTCTATTTTCTTGTTCTTGATGTATTCCAACAGTGGCGTCGTTCTTTTGGCTGAAACCAGACAAAGGGCAAGTGAAAACATATCAACCTGGAACTAGACATGAAAGTCAAAAGATCAGATGAAAATAGAGTACCATACTCAGTGTCTCTATTAAGGGTGCTATAGCGTACCTATGAGCTCCCTGGTCTTGGCTTCTATCTCCCCAAGCAGAGTCTCTGGGTTAGCCATGGACTTCTCCTCATCGCAGGAGTAGTTCTCCAGGAAGCGCTTGTATTCCGGGTCTGGGAGAGTGACGCATCCATGAAAGAACCCTCATTAATTCAAACGTTATTTCACCTCGATAGATCACTGGGAACAATCTCTCATTCACAATGATGCCAATTATATGCAGCACACCATGACTACAAAAAGGACAATTATACAATTAAACAATTAATATCAACTGCAGACTGTGTCGAAATGGCTGGTTATTTAAAGTAAATTGTAAGACGTGCCACTGCTAGGTGGTCTGAAAATGAAGGGATGAAAGGTGGAAGATCTTCAACAATGGCTTTCTATAGAAACATATGCCAGTGCATCCAACATCTCTGACAAAGAGGACCAAGTAAAATTGATCTACAGGACACAATGGTGATTAACTAAATTACTGAGGGAACAGCTGAGGGTGAAATTATACAAATAATCTGAGTGGAAGCAGCAGCATGTCTATAAACCACATCTCTATAATCTAAGACTGATAGGAAAACTGTGAGACACTAACACTGTATGATATTATCATCTTAAATATTACTTATCAGTACGTTATATACCAGACAGCATAATGTATTTGATATATTTAATTATATATACTGTGCATAATAATGTAATCTTGGGAACATAATTATTTTTGTTTGTGTTTTTTATCTACTCTAATCTCCTCGTCTGAGTTGGAAATAAATAATCAATCGATCCATTATGTATATAAACTTTAATTTTATGTTGATCCTTGATATAATATCAGAGTTTTTTTTCAAATATGGCAATGCTGTACCTTCTTCAATGCTACCAGCTTTGGCATCTTTCTTCTTGAGCTTCTTTTTGGAGATTTTTTGGAAGGGGGCGAACTCTACCACGGCGGCGTACTCCTGGCCTGGGTCAATGTTGAACATGGGTTAGGGTTTTGTATTGAAATGGTCACCGGGGTAACGGACGCTTTGACTATATCCATCCACATTTGTGTCCATATAATGGAAGATACAATCAGGGACAAACAATGGAAGGCACATACAGGTATTCATCTGTTTATCTACAAACTAGGAAATTCACCTGCGTCCTGTAGAGAAGTGGCTCTACATTCGGTACATATTGGTAGTAATAATAATATACTTAAATAATGATGATATGGATACATGGTATTGATAACATATAATTATGATCTAAACAACAAACTTAAGGGTCGTGCAACTCCCTTGTTTATTGTTTGCCTAATACATTAAAATGGCACTGCTTATGCAACATGGTAGATATATGTTATGATTGGAACCAAGGTGGAGGGGCTTGCCAATTCCTACTGGAAACATAAACTTTGAGATTTATGCAGACATAAAGGCATTCTATGAATGTTATACTACTCAAGATTGATCTGTTTCTATTTTTCCTTTGTGATTACCTTTGTTGTCAATAAAAACATAACCATCAAAGCGGTCCCGGAAGAGAAGGATATCTTCATTGGTTTTGAAGTTGATGTATGCTCTGGAGAATAGATGAGGGTGTAGGCTGAGGTGAACGAAGGAAGAGAGATTGGAAAACTTTTCAGCATTTCATGTTTCAGTATTTTCTTAAACAGTGCAAGCATGAATGTGTAATCAATGGATGTTGACACCAGCATCTTGACCAAGCTCTGCTTTTATGTACACCTGTAAGTAAGTAAACCCATAGGCCTTACTAGCTACTGTTTAAAAACGTCATATATGTATTCAATTTGTATCATTTATAGGCCTACCTCTGGTCAGCTGGGAAGAACTCAAAATAATCGAAGGATGGAAGTGGGCTGAGCTGTTCCTCTAGCTGTTCCTTTGATAGGCTTGGTGGAAGCCTTCGAATGACCACCTGTAATGTACATTTGGGTATTTTTTTTTAACATTTGCGACCTAAAAGGTCATTTTAGTAGATTAAGCTCTATAATAGTATCCGTATATGGTCTTCATCAGAAGCAAAAACTAAATCCAACGTGACTGGCTACGTTTGTTATGTAAAGCCCCAGCAGATTATTCAAGGACATGATGTTGTTCATAACCTTTCTTTCTGAAAAAGCACTGAATATGACGCCTGTTTGAAAGAAAATAAAACAATAAATGCAAGCTATTGTACAACCGTTGATTTGAAAAAATAAAGACAGATTAGTAACGTCATGGGGATATTCGTGCTGTAGCTGTCCTTGGTGCTGATCGGACCCTCCTCCATGGCTGCAGTACGCACAACGTAAACAACCCGCCACTACGCGCTTACCTTGGTAAATATCTCCTTCTTCTCCTCCTTCTGCTTCGAAAGTCCCAGATTACCCTCTTGATCTCTTTGTATGTCTCTGAACTGTATTTCAACGACGCTTTTCTCTCTGCATGCCGGCATTGGGTCCTTTTCAGACCTCATTTCTCCACATCTCCTTCTAGCGTCTGACTCGTCCTTACGCTCGCGAGAGTTTATACACATTTTCTCGCGAGGATTCGGCGCTCTTATCTACATTTATAGGAAAATCAACACGCCGTTTATGTGGATGGACGTCTTATGAAAAGGATGCAATGGAAAAGCAAGAACATTGAGGACAAATAACAATAGAACAAAAAAACACACGTCCTACAAAGCACTTTAATTTATTGTAAAATAATTCCAACGATGGATTCTGCTGATTTTTTAGCGATTAGATCACCCTGAACATTGACATCTTCACAACTTTTTTACGAACACACATCGTCCAACAAAGGAAATTATCTTTGGTCTAATAAAAGAAAGGGAAAAAAACCCCGTTAAAACAATATTGACAGCAAGAAGCAATCAACAATTAAATAATAGTAGGATTGGAGTTCTCGGCTGTCCCCTCTTGCTGCAGGCCGGAGAGGGGTCGGGGGGGGGGGGGCGGTGTCCTCATGGTACAGAAGGGTCGGGGTGACAGGGTCCTCATGAGAGGCCGGATAGGGATCGGGATGACACTCTCGTCTCACCCCGACCCCTCTCCAACCCCTAGCATTAGGACCCTGTCACCGTGACAGGGTCCTCATGCTAAAGTATGGAGAAGGGTCGGGGTCGGGGCCGCGGGCACGGCGTCCTCAAGGTGGTAGTCAGCGTCCATGCTATTGGAGTTTAGACTGAAACGACCCGAAGATGCTGCGGTCCCCAAAGTGCTCCACGCCTCGGGGCTCGGAGACGAGTGGCTGACCGAACGACCGTAGATATCTCGGCCTGGAACTGTGGAACATGACGGGAAAACACTTAACAAATCGTAGTATCATTTATACGAAAGCACCGCGTTATAACTGAAGTATTAAACTGAAAAACGTTTAATACCGTTTAGAAAAGTCTGCTTCCCGCTGCTGGTTTCCACACAGACGGAGGGTGAGGGTCTCACGGTGTGGACTGGCCATCTGGCATACCGGGCATCGTCCCGGTGGGCCGTTGACCCAATGTGGGCCGGTCCGGTCCGCTATGTTTTGTTTTTTTCTCTCTCTCTAAATTCCCTCCAATTGGGCCGGCCAATGGGCAACAGAGGGCTAGCAGTGTGTGGCCAGCATCGACACAGATTATTGGTCTATGTTTGTCATTGTCAATCAATCATGGGCTGACAGTCTCAGAGAGCCCTGGCAGTGCTGTCAATCACAACAGAAACCAGGGTGGGCTGGACCTCATGGCATGGGCCGGAGTCGTACAGATAAAAAAAATTAAATTCTCTATTTATGGTTTCACAATGACACACTGACAAATGCGTTTCAGCTCTAATGCTGCTACTGTCTGTAATATGTTCCTATTTAGATTATTTGTCAGGATATTTTGTTATTATTGTCCGAGTCTGATTTTAACTAATGCTGGGCTTACACAAAAAGATTTTCCCATTCACAGACTAAAAACTGCAAGAGAGAAATTGGCGTTGGATCAAGTGTGATATTTCACACGCGTTTTGTAGCTATGTAGATATGGGGGATGGAGATGCAGCGACCACAGGATATCCGTTAACTTCCGGTTCAGGTTTCACACCTTTCTTGTCAGCAGCACAAGAGACACAAACTTGAAAAACAAAAACATAGGTTCTTCCCGTTCGTCTGTCCCACCCCTAATGCTGATAATGTAGTGGTCTGGTCTGGACAGAAAATGCCAGTGCTGAATTTTTGTCCAAGTCCACCCCTCACCGCGGTCGACACGGAGGTTTTCAAGCTTGAAACGACGGTCGAGCAGGTTTCCATGTCCCCATACACCCTATCTTGGTTCTAAGTGCCCACTGACTTGGAAGGAGTACAACCCATTTAATCTGATTGTGCGGGATAAATCACCCCTGTGGACACGGAAAAACTGCTACCGCGACATACAACAAAAACGACGAATTGCGAGATAATGACGAGTCAATCAAGATCAAAAAGCATCTTGACCCAGAGAGACTACATCATCTGCCTTAATTTGAGGACGAGTACACTACCTCTCGTCGCCTCCAGATGGGGGTACGGGCAGTAGCCCTATTTAGGAGTCTCACTCACAGCGGCAGATTATTTTATGATTACTAAAAAAGAGTAATAGCGCCCAACGTCATTGCCGCTGATATTGCATGCACACTATGGTGCTCGAGAATTACATGGGAAAAACTCATCGACTCACAATTATTTTTCACACGCATCACCATTATGAAAAATGACCTTACGGTTGTAAACCTATATCTGCACAACTGTTGACAGGTATCAAGATAGTGTAATCATAAAGTTAGTGAATACAATTAAGTTGACATATATAGCAAGTTTTATTTTGTGAACAAGCATGCTTCAACCTCATACACACACAACTCAAAAGATACAAGGTCTAAGAGAATCCATTGCTTTTCCCGCCAAGCAATACCATCATTCCACATTCATAGAAGCTGCTTACTTTCAACTTGTTCCGTTTATTCAAGGCTAAAAAACCACAGGTTAGCGTCAGGAAGCGTCCCGCCGTGGCGAGCGAAGGGTCTTCGTTGAGGTGAGCCATGGAGTGCTGCCTGTGACCCATGTCTTCGACGATGTCGGTGGCTCTGCCCAGCGACTCCCGAGGCTTACCTCTGGGTCCAATAGTGAGAGCCCTCAACGCTGTACCAAGGCACAAGTTAAACCCCCTCTCCCCCACCCCACCCCTTCATATCAAACTTGTTTAAAAAAAAAAGACAACGAACTGCGTTGCACTTCCGTTTTACAGTGTTCACAATTGCAAGTACTATGTTGTTCGTTGTTGTCGTCGTCGTTTTTAGTTGTGCATTATCGAACGCACAAAGAAAAGGGGGCGGGGGGAGTGAACACCGGTATCTCAATAACTCTGACATAGAGGACGGACACCAAAGGGTTCATAAGTCTGTGGGCGGTGGGGCTGGGGACATTTATATTCATCAGCATTCATGATGAAGCCCCCGCCCACCACCGGCTCATGTGCTGGTGTCTGACATGGAGGTCTCCAGCATCATGTCGCTCTCATTCATGTCGCACTCGAGTGCCAGGCAGCGGCGCAGAGGCGTCTCCGGCGTCTCGGTGCCCCCAGCCGCCTTCTCCTGGTTGGGCGTCTCCAGCGACATGACGTCGCTGTCGTCCATGAGCGAGGCAGAAGCCGGCTCGCCGGACTCCGGCGACGCGTTCAGCACCTTGACCAGCGCCGGCGTGTTGAGGTTGCTGCGTGCTTTGTCCTTGATGTCAGTACCTATGGCGGTGGCGGAGACATTTATTTAATGGAAATGCATTTGTGTGTTTGTGAAAACATGTTTGAAACTTGTTTTTCGTTTGCCCATTACCTATATAGGCGTCCGTTTCCCCAATGTACATTTCGATACAGTGGCCGAGCATCGCCACGGAGAATGTGTCATCCCTTTTCAGTCCCAGTGCCTGGTAGAGATGGAACGGTAATTGCAAGTTAGAAAAATGGTACAGCGCTTTGTTAACTCAACCTCTCACCCCACGTAAAATTGTCTCCCGGAAACCGGAGAATAGTCGTCGTAATACTGATCATTAAAAATAATGATCTCCAGAGTCTAGTCCTCAGCTAGGCATGCTGGAAATAATGATTGAATAATCTATGTGGTACTCTTTTCAGGGGTATGAGTAAGGCCCTGAACCATAGGAGAAGTGCACAAGTGCTCACCGTGTGAAAGTAGTCGATGGCGCTCTCGAAGTCGCCCATGAGGCTGTGGACGTAGCCTATGGCGGTGTAGGTGGAGGCGTGCTGGGGGATAAGTACCAGGGCCTGCCGGTGGTACTCTAGGGCAGAGTCGTACTTCCTGCAGGGAAAAACACCACCACCAGCTCAGTAAAAGGTGGGAAACCATGACATAAATCACCTTGTAGTACCTGCAAGTTGAGACCTGCACTGTGTTAAATTTGTTTCCACTACAACGCCCAAAGCGAGTTCATGGCTTTTACCACACTTTTTTGAAATGCCAGACCAAAACCATTTACAGGTAAACGATCCCTTGTTCGAGGTTGCATGGTTTTGATTTTCTAGACAGGATTTGAATATTGATGGCCGCAGTGAAAAGTGCAAAAACAGGGAGCAGACTCCGGCTGGGGATTCTCCGCAGCCTCAATTTGGTGTTGGGTAGGTGGGGGAGTGTGTGGATGATGGTTGGTTGCACATTGAGTAGTGTGGACAGGTTGAATCAGCCATCACCAGACACACTGAAGGAGTTCTGTCTCGAGTGAGTGTGGTGTAAAATGATAATGAATACAATTGTACACAACTACATATACATACGCTTTAACATTGCTTAGACAAAAACACTTTTACGCAAGACAACTCACCACACAAGAAAACAGCATGTTACTGCGCACATGCCAACTCTGCATCCAGCTTTTAAAATATGCCGAGAGGCCATGCATAATTAATTCAAGTATCTTCCCATACATTCTCAATGAGTGCCCAGATTATGCAACATGACTGGGGTTGAACAAACGGACACGTCTCTTGGTAGTTCAGTGAATGCACGCAAGGGGAGAACAATAGAACAGAGTGCACACTAGGGCTTCCCCATTGAGCATCCACTCTGGATAAAATGAGTCTCTCTTCCATTGATAGTATTCTCTCACCTCTGCAAAGAGCCCTGCCTTTCCACCTTAACATTCACTAGAGGATAAACAGTAGAAGTGATTTGGATTTCATAAGAGGGGCAGCACTTACTTCAGTTTTCGACAAACATGACCCAAGTTGTTCAACAACGGCTCCCATTTGTCCACCGTAACCTGAAATCACAAAACTAAATGAGCACACGCTTTAATGACAGAGATATTATTTTTTTCGCTGATGTGAGCAGCTACCTCATTTCCAATGGCTTTGATCTTTTCCATTGCGTCAAGGAACAATTTCTCCGCAGTCTTCCAGCTGAAAAAGCAGATGAAGAATAAAACTTGCTGATCACAGTATATAGTGTTTACAGGATGAACATGTGTACAGCCATGTACATGCATACGTTGCGTTAGAGTGTGAGTGTGTAGCATGATGAACATGACTCACTCTCCATTTTGAAAGGCAACCACAGCAACTTCGTGCATGACAAAGGGGTCTTCGGGAGCGATGCTGAGGGCCTGGCTGAAGAAGCGCTCGGCCAACTTGGAGTTGTTGGTCAGGCCGTACTCCAGGCCGATGTAGAGCATGGGCAAGTGGCACCTTGGTTCAGATACAACAGGTGAGCAACAGAGGCGAGTGCTGAATGAAATTTGTCTGAGAGCTGGATGACGTGGCTCCAAGCCTTATCATGAGAAGCATGAGGACTTTGTCTAGAATCTAATAAATAACCCCAGCATGATTAAAAATCTATTTTAAGTCACTACACCATTGCGTTCCTTCAATATCTTGACATTACCACCATGCCCATAGTCTCCTTCATCATATGCAAAATAAAAAACACCTACCCTTTCATCAGCTGGGCGGCTGTGAAGTAGGCAGCCATGGCCTGGTCGTGTTCGCTCTCCACGGCAAACGAATGGCCGTAGGCTATCCACGCCGGCCCGTACGTCCTCTCTAGCGTCGTGGCTTTGCTGTGGGACGAATGAGACTAGTCAAATAAGCGGAGGAGAGGCCGACAGTCCATCAGTCTGAACGGAGGCCCACGGGGGCTCCTTCACGGGGATCGACGACGGCCGCTTGCCTCAGGTATCGCCGTGCGTGTTCGTTCTTGTGACCCACCATCAGATAGTAGCAGCCCACCGCAAACCACGACACCTGGGTGGGGAAGAGAGGTCGCGTTTGATTGGTCAGAGAAGCATTCGGAGCGGAGGGGGGGGGGGGGGGGGGGGGGGGGGGGGGGGGGGGGTAGGTGGGGGAACGTCTGGATGGTAAGGGGCAACGCTTACCGGATTGTTGGGATACAGGTCGACGAGCTTGTGCGAAAGGAAAAAGAGCTCTGGGGATGAAGTAAGCCAGAGGGGATAAGGTCATGAAGCAAACATTTCAGAAATTGTATCAGATTATTAGGGTTGCAATTTATATACAAACTTAAAAGGAGTACATATTCCTTTTTTTGGCAATAGTTGGCTTACCATTAGCTTTACTAAGCTCCACCAGCGTTCCTATGTGTACAGGTAAGCAGTTGGCATGGAAAGGGTCTTGCACCATCACCCTGGAGAGAAATACAGGATGCAAGAGGATGAAATAACATATCATATTGGGGGGAGGTAGGATAGGTCTCCTGCACAGTCAATGGGCTGTGTCCATTTCTTTCTTTTTTTGTGTCAGGTTGATAGTGCTGCCTCAACCCATTCCCCCCCCCCCCATTTCGTTTTTTAAATATCTAATACAAATTAGATACATACATCGACGTAAGTTTGTAGCACATCTTGAAATCACAGTTGTAATAATGCCTCTCAGCAAGCGAGACCACCACATCCAAGTTGTCCTGGAGACCATTAACCATCTCGGGTACCACCAGATCTCTAGGCTTGTTGTACTGCAGAAGATATGAAGAGAAACACAGGGGGTAGAAAACACAGTATTAGGAAAGAATACATGTCTACTCAACGCTATGGAAAGTCAACAATACAATCACAATGAATTAATTAATAACAAAGAAGAACAAGGGCCGCTTAAAAGACAGTAAACCTGTAGTCTGGCTGAGCGGAAATGGACATCTATAGCGCTAGCGTCGGATTCCACCGCTACTCCTCCCCTTCCTGTTGCTGGCTTTCCCGTATTGTGCTCCCCCTCAAACTCAGAAACTAGGCAGTATGGCGACTTTTGAAGAAGACTTTGACGGCTCTGTAAAGCTAGCATGTTTGGCTCTTTCCGTCGAAAAAGGCAAAGAACTTCCAAAAGATTTGCTTAGAGCATTTGCTGAGGGATAAAGATGTTCTTGCCTGTTTTCCCACAGGCTATGGCAAAAGTTGTATACATCAAGTGTGGCCTATTGTGTGTTCCGTTCCACAATAGCACCTACGGTATTTGTTTAACAGCGTTCAACAAGAACCACATATGAATGTTAAAACGTCTGTCGTTTCGATAGGTCCCGTGAGCTCCTCAAGGGCCAAAGTGTATCGTGGCTTGACATCATTGTGAGAAAGAAACAAACGATGTTTGTTCTTTTTAACTATAAAAGGATCTTCACATAGGCGACGTACATCTTTAATCGTTTTTTGTGGCGTTTGCGGTTGGGATTGAGCCATCTCTCTTGACAGCCTCTGAACGTGAAGACGTTCCATCAAAATAATTTCCCCCCCCGGCACCATTTTGCATGGACACCGCTGCTGCTCCCCGGGGATAGCCCCGCTCTAGGCGATTGTGATTGGTTTAAAGTAATAAAAACAGGCCAGCCCACTTTCCCCCCGGATAGACGGCTCGAAATAGCGTGGTTACAGACCATTCTACTTGCTGTAGTTTGGTCTGGCTTTGCGAGACTAGTAAACCTGAAAACGGATGTTGCCATGGTTATTGACATTCTGTTGACTTATTAAGGAATTTATTTCTCAATGTTTTCTTTAAAAATGTTTGCAGTCAAAACAAAACAGGTGCATGGGCTCAAGTGCCATGGGAGATACTGTTGTTTTCAAACTATACACATCGAGTCTGTACCTTCTTCAATTTCATCTGGAAGAGGAAGTGGAGCAACTCCTCCTCTTCCTCTATGCACTGTTGACCCAGAGGAAGAGAGTTCAGGAAGTCGTTTTCTGTTGGGGGGTGGGAATGGGAGGAACATATATTAAACAGGGTTGAAACGGTACGTATATTCTTATTGAACCCAAATACAAAAACGCAGCCCCAAAGAAATAACACCTGTATGCACAAACATACACCTATATTAACGTATACAAATATTGTGGGAAGAGTGAAACTTGAGAATAAATGCTCTTTATGTTCATATTCCTGTCTCGCTGCAAAATACACACATTTTGCACGGACAGTAATACAATAAAATAAAATAACAAATTGTCATGGAGTTGCAAGAACAGCATTCTCTTTAGCCAAATACAAACATTTGGACTGCTAGATCTACTCAGAGCTACCCTACTGTAACAGGTTTGATTTCATGTTGATAGACCCTACTGAAACCTTCACACATGAAGTATATTATATGAAACCAAACTATCAGCCGGAAACCATCGGTTAACTACTGTCCTCACCTTCCTGTGCAGTCAGCATGTGGTGGGACGTTAAAAGGTCAAAGGCTTCAAAGCAGTAGACGTCTAGCTTCAAGGCCTCTTTGTAGTTGGAGGTGGCCAGCGGTCGGTTGTCCATGGCATCATAGATTTTCCCCCGCAGGAGGCAGATGGAGCTGCTGATCTAGAAAAGAGGAAGAGGGTGAGGTGAGTGGGTGGTTAGGGAGAGCTGAAAGGGTGCTTTGGTGGTGGTTTCTGAAGGCGGATGAGATCAGACGCAAACCCAGAAATAGTCATCAATTAAAAGGTTAACTTGAGAATAATAGAACAACAGTATGAGTGCTGCATTATTTTCTTCAGATTGAATGGAATTTATTACAAAAATCAGAGACCAAAAAAATAAGAATGCATCTTAAAAAAGTTTTTTTCTTTCCACACTCGACCCGCTACGGATTCTAAAAAAAAAAAAAATCCCTTTTTAGGTGCCAGCACCGAACCAAGGTGAAAAGTGTGGATCAGGTTAAGACTATTAACATAACAATGATGCAATTGAAAGAACATAACAAAATGTGCGTTGCATAAAACTCATACTATACGACACCTGTTATTAGATAAGACTTACAGAGGCAGGGGACATGCCCCAGTCTTTAGTCAAATCTGCTACACCCTTTTCATCCTTCAAACTCCTGTCCAGTAGCTTCTTACTGGCTGGCTCCTCCATATCCAGGACATCCAATGCCTGCTGGAACTCTTTGGCTGAATACTGAAAGCAATGATAATTTAGTCACAAATCCATATTTACCACAATATTCTCTCAGAAGTGCACATTTTTTGTTGTTGTCCTCATAGCAATAATACAAATCCAATGATATGACTTACATGACACCTAGCGGCCAGATATTGACAAGCTCCATACAACTGTGGGCAGGGGAAATATGGTTTAGAGAGTTGATTACAAAATCGACGAGTAAAACCGCATTGATATTGAAAAACACATGACTGAAAGGGTATTAAAATGCTTGCCTTGTCGAGTTTCCTGGATCGCAGGGCATGAGAGGCTCTATGGTACTGAGAGGTCAGATAAAGGCACTGAGCGAGCCAGTAGATATCTTGGGGGTCCTCTGCATACAAAAAAAACAAACAGGTTTTTGAATGAGTATAGGGAAACTTCTGCAGCCGCTGTCTGGCTATGCATGGTGCCGCCAGCCGACGTTAGCTTTACACTCATGATGAAGTAAAGTGATGTGGACATTGACGAATCCAAACAGTCATAAAAAAAAGAAGAGCAACCATGATCCGTAGGGGAAATGTTTGTCTTTAACGGGCTGTAGAGTATCCAGGATGAAACCCATCTCTGGGTTTTCGTGGACAGAACAGCCACTCACCGTTTGAAAGGGATGCTATTTTGTCCGCCCAGAACAAAGCACTTTGATATTGTTGCTGCGAAACAGGTAACGGAGAAAAGTATTTTAATACAACTTCACCTCCAGGGTTAGAGATGACACAATTCTAAGTTAGACAAAATAAGTACAAGTTGTGCTATGAATGGCTTGCTAATGAGCTAGCCATACACTAACGTTCACTGCATTTTGAAATGTATTTTCCTTACTTGATCAATGTACTGCCGTACTCGTTTTCGAAGTCTTTCGAGATTCATTTTAAACGTTGTGTTCGCCTCTAGCACTGTTAAAAACGGTTCATTGTTATATTCAAAAGAATAGATGGAGAGTGAGAGAAATGTGTAGTGTTGCTAGATGGTTAGCAGCGTATACTCAAAGCGGCGGCGGCTTCTGCTTCGGTGTACTGATGAATCTTGTTGTAAGAAACATGAACCTGATACATAGTTCCGCTTTATTCCATGTTACATTTAACTAAGGTTGGAGGCTATATCAACGTCGTATTACCCTTGCATACCAACAAATAAATGTAATTAACAAGTTTTATGACATTTAAACATATATGCGATGCATTAGTAACATTCCATATTTAGTAACAGGGTAAATCGACAGAGTTGTGGGTTTTAGGGACATTATTATGTTTAATTATAATAGACAAGTACTGCTGCTAACATAAAAGTATCACGTTTTCATAAATGGAGGCTCAGTCATCTTTGTTTGATGATTCGGTGCCGCTGCAGTCCTCTGAATCAGATGAAATGGGTTTCTCCATTCTCTTTATTGACCCTCATGAAGCACGAAGTGATTCCTCCTGTGCAGTGTTCTGACTTTCTGGTTCTTTTTTCATCTCTTCCTTCTCAACATCTGTTTTGTTATTCATTAAGTGGTTTTCAGGATGGTGTATTGAAGAATCAGCCTTGCTCTTTTCCTCTGAGCATCTCTTGATGGACTTCTCTAGTCCCTGTTGGCCCAATTCCTGGTGAAAGTTGCAACCCAAGAGCAAAATATCACTAATCACATCGGGCACATAATGGGCAAATACAAGGCTAGGAAAAGCCAAGTTTGTTTATATATCACTGTTCAAACACAAAGGCCGTTCCAATATCTTTCCATTGGGTCACATTTCGAAGACTTTTCTACACTTAATCAAAGACAATAAAAGACAATCATGTAGATTGTAACAATGAAATCGTTGAACCCAGATTAATAACCCAGGTCAGCACATCATTGCAGCCAGTATCTCACCTTAACCACTGTTCTGTGTCTTGGGGGATACTGTGTGATGCTTTCCATCACTTTGAGTGTCTTCAGCCACTCGTCGTGCCAAGCCTTCACGCTGTAGAAGGACCTGCACTGCCCCAGACGAATCAGCAGCACCTGGTTCTCCCCGCTCACCCGAAACAGCTCCTGCCTCCGCCTCTCTCCGCTCAGACTTAGAATGAACGGAAACAATGGGCTGTCGTCGGAAGTGGCGAAAATGATGTGGAATCAGTTGTGAAACCGACTACAGAATGTGAAACCGACATGTGAAACCTACCACAGAATGGCCAACTTTCTATTGAGAGCTTTCAAATCTTTCCAGAGCAACCGCATCCTATTAATATTTTTTTTGTGTGTGCTGTGAATGAAAGCCTCAACAAACCTCTTGCGTTCATGCGATTCTGAATGACCATTCAGACCATTTGTCCTCTTGATGAGAGCTATTTTCTCCGACAGCATGTGGTTGTCCCTCTCAATCTTCAGCGCCAGCTCCTCTTCAAGCTTGCAGTCACACGTTCATATTAAAACCGTTCAGAAACAACGAAAGAAAGGTTAGAGGAAGAAATAAAGAATGGAAGAACGAGCATGGAAATGCCTGTTATAGTCATGTTATCGCTGCGGGTTATTTATTTGTTACATTCAGAGCTTTACTGCCATCCAGTGGCCACATCAGGACGCAAGGAGGGGAATACCTGCTGTTTCTTCGACTTGAGAGCCTGATGTCCATGACTCCTTGGGGCAGCTGTGTTTATTGTTGGCTCTATTGTTTTAACCTGAACAAAGAAAAACACAGGCAAACCTGTAATGCCACTAATACGTCTACTATATGCATACTACTTGTACTATTGATTTAGCAGACACTTTTATCAAAAAGGTCTTTGGATATTGAATATATTCCTACATCCCACAATATATATATATGCAAGAAGTAGCGGTAGACATGAAGGAGCAGTATTAGACGCCTTGGTTAAGGATGCTCAGAGCTACGTTGAGATAATGCGGATGCAACCCCAGAACCATGTGATTGGTTGTTGAACCCTCTCACCACTAGACTTCCCTCCACTTAACGATGACAAATACAACCAACAGTAATGGAAAAGGGGGTTCCCACAGGAAAGGATTTTAAATAGCACATCATCATACCTTTCTCCTGTGGATCTCATATGACGCCTTGTCCCATTGTATCTGGAGACGCTGGTTCCCAGTGGGAAGCAGTGCATGGTATTCCCAGCGTGGCATCGTTAGACCTGCATGGGAGCGGGGGTTAAAAATAAAGTAGAAAGTTACAAAAGGCATTCAGGCGTCACCATGTTTTCCTCCAAGCATACCTAGATGGAGTGTCATTTGATTTGGTCCAGAATCATGTTTTTTAAATATACATTACGATGGACTGCATATTGTCTATGACGTCTTTACCCCTTAGAATAACTTCAGCCCCTGATCGTTGGACTCCCAGTGTGTCTTGCGGCGTTCTCCCTCCGGATCAGGGCAGGTTGAATGCAACGGAAAAGGCTGCAGCCTGTTTTGTGCCAGTCATAGGCAGGTTGCCATGACAGCAGCGGCCCGGAGAGCTGAGTTGAATGAAGCTGAGTTGAATAGTTTGACTCGGTTCGCCTGCTCAACAGGTTCTTCCCGGGGAGCCACAGGCCGACATGGAGAGGGTAGGGGGGGGGGGGTAGGGTTAAGGTCCTGAGCCTCTGCATTTTGAAAGATGTTTTGAAATCCACAACATGGTTGTTATCAGAAGCAGCCAAGCGTCACGTCGACCAAAGCATGGTCGACGTGAAAATAACTGTTGTGGCTTTGTTGTACTAATCGCCTGTCCTTATTGTAATGAAGCTATGCTGAAAATATGGTGACCTAAATTGTAAAATGGTACGGTATATATTGCATTTTATCGGTTCTGCTTTGAGAGGAAACCTAATCCAGATTTATTTTTAGCCTTGATGTGACAATGACAATTCCGCTCCATTCTATCCTATCCTATTCAACCAGGCAACGTTAAAGCTGTTTACTTCTGTGTATAGTCAACAGCCTTGGTAACTGTTACTTGGAAACTAACATTGCAGCAGACCTTTCTATCACGACACCACATCAAGGTGTGGCAATTAAAGACACTTGCCACACTATTGTTTTACGTACAGCTTGATTTAACACACATGTCTGACAAATAACTTGCAAAGGGTTTTGTTGACTTAAGTGCCCTGCAGTGGAAATAAAATGAGTGAATAGTATTTGTAGATCTCCAATGTGATGTCCAAGCTCAGCACAAGATCCATGCATTGTTCTAAGAACATTGTTTTTCTTGAGTGGACCAATTCTTGAATATATCGGCCCCTATTGGTCAGAAATTGAGTCGTCCATCAAATCAGGTAAACATTGAAATGACTACACAAGCAATAGGAGCTGTATTAAATGGATCAGTAATTAAATTAGTTAAAAAAAGAGGGACATATAGTGCACTCTCATTGTCATATTTTGGCTTTCAGTAGTCAATCAAACCTTTTTTATTAATTAAGCGCAGATACAAGTTTATATACATCCCAGGACAAAGGTCATGTGGCCATTCTAACGGCTCGACAGAACCAGCTTTGAGTTTCCTCTATTCATATTTGTTCTTTTAACTCTTGGAGAAGCTTAACTGTACATTTGATAATGATTAGTGTTGCAACCTTTGCTATATGGCTCTATTTTTAACTTTTGTGGTTTGTTTAATTGCATTGAACAACCTCAAGAAGAATATAATATAACCGCAAGCGTGATTAACGGGGTCCGAGCAAAATTAAAAGTCAAGAAGAACACACTAATAGAAGATATATAAATATAACAAATAATTGTCATATTTAAGGAAAGATGTTCCACTTATAAACCTGAACTGCAGCCTCATTCACATGGTCAAAATGTCTAAGCACCAAGCATCCAAAAAACTCAAAGAAGAAAAAGAAAGCCCTGAAAAAAAAACCCGTTACAGAAACAATAGGGGACCAAGCAGGTTCGCTGCTCAGACCCCTAACAACCTTTTTGTTGCGTGGAAATAGGGCTCATTCAAAGCTTTCTAGTTAAAAGTGTTTATCTAAGTGTCAATCTTTCCAAGTGAGCGTTCTTTTTGTTCTGCAACAGGGCAAAAAGAAAGAAAAGGACCATCAACTCATCACGCTGAAGTCATCTTCCCTGCTGCTGACACTGTAAGCCATCCAAGTCGTTTCAGATAATGTACGCGTTTTCTTGGTCAGGGTTTAAATGGCTGATTCTCGGTGTCTATCTATCAATTCCGTCTTAACTCCTTCACCACCAATCCAAAGGGTCAGTTAATTATCGTCCCATCGCTGTCACATCTCACTGCGCTGGAAGGGATCCATTGAATGGATTACAGGCAGTAAAAAGTCTCCACCAGTATTATTTGTGACGTGGTTTTTACGAGACATGTTGAGAGGGAGATGGCAGACATGAGAGCAATAAAATATAAATAGATTGCTGGGTGGATGGTTGGATACGCTCTCTCTCCCTCTTTGTCAATCTCTCCCTCTCTCCCTCTCCCTCTCTCTCTCTCGCTCTCTCTCTCTCTCTCTCTCTCTCTCTCTCTCTCTCTCTCTCTCTCTCTCTCTCTCTCTCTCTCTCTCTCTCTCTCTCTCTCTCTCTCTATCTCTCTTTCTCTCTCTCTGATTAACTAATTGAATCTGATTATTTAATCTAATTTATTGCAAACATGACATTTGTGTTATTTGCTGGAAATACAACAATGGAAAAACACAAACGACACTATGATTTTGTACACTTGAGAAAAAAAACCCAGGAAGTGACAACTTTGAGTGTGTACATTAGATGTCTGTCTGCAGATGGTGGAGCAAGTGGAGCAAACATGAAATGGAGGGCACAAGTGTTAACTGGATATAAATGCAATTAATATAGAAAAATGTTTCCTGAAGGTTGATGGTAAATTCAGCCCTAATTGTTTAATGATACGGTGCAAGGTTAAAAGGATACGCCGAGATATCTGTAAGTTGACGTTGACCTGTCTCACCCATAAGAGTTGCTTGATTTAAAATTCGGAACACATTGGAAATCTATGGAAAATAATTTATTCAAAAGAGTATTTAAAAGTGTAAAAATAGAAGGATGATGTTATTATCCAAGATGGTGCAATAGATGCTTTCATATCCTCCTCAGAGTGTTAGGGCAGGGGAGGGGGATGTGGTGGGCACCAGAGAGCTCCTGGAAATCCCTCTGACTCACCTCTTCAAGCTTGGAGCAAGAGACCCAGGAGCCACAGTCCCCGGAGCCAGAGACCCGGGAGCCGGAGAACGGGAGGCAGAGATCTGAGGGGGCCCCTCACCCAGGGCGGGACACAGAGTAAAATCCAGGTCAGATGACCCAGATGACCCCAACCCAACACAACAAAACACATCGTCACACGCACACACTAGGCTGAGAAAACCTCATGAGTTGTATCGTTCTCGTTGTTTTTCATACGCAAATTCCTCTAGCCCATCACACACACACACACACACACACACACACACACACACACACACACACACACACACACACACACACACACACACACACACACACACACACACACACACACACACTCACACACACAAACGCCAGTAGATTATTAGCGTAGCATCTTCCATGCGTATTGTTGTCGTACTCTTTCTTTCTCTGCATCTCCCGTGGGTCGGTCCCGTCACGGCCCTAGAAAAACAGTAAGCCTGACTGCTCCCGGTTGGGCTGGCCCGGCCTGCCCTTCCTCCTCCTGTCGGCCTTGTTTCTCCACCAGGGGATGAGAAGGAGGACAGGCTGCATTCTCCTAAGGTTACCATCCATGTTGACTCTTTATTCCTTTTTGGTCTGTGTGATGGAAAGTGGCTACGGTAACGGGCCTCACAGGACCGCTGTGTTTAGAGGTGGGGCACCCCAGTCAGGACACACACACATGCACACATACACATACACACACACACACACACGCACAAATACACCCTCACACACGCACGCACGCACACACACACACACACACACACACACATACACAAACACGCACACATACACACACACTCTCACTCACACTTACACACACTCAAACACACACAAGCATGCATGTACACAGGCACACACACACAAACACACACACACACAATCATGCATGTACACACACACACACACACACACACACACACACACACACACACACACACACACACACACACACACATACACACATACACAAGCATGCATGTACAAACACAGACGCATACACATGCAAATAGTACGCGTGCACACACACACAAACACGGATGCACACACACGCCGCATACATGCTCTCACACCAACAAATGACTGTGATTACAAAGCGGTTCAACACCGGTGTTTCCCTTAATGATTAAGGGCTTCAGCTGCTGCAGAGATGTGTGTTATGTTGTTGTGTTCAGTGGAGGGAGCACGGTTTTCCCCTCCTAACTTTTAAAATGCCTTGTTCTGATCCTTGGCGATCATCTATTGGGATGGTAATATGACCTATTCTAAAAATAGAAACGGGCACCAAGTGATGCCTAATTCTAACTAGTGATGAGATAATGATTGTCCCAATGTCTCTCTCTCTCTCTCTCTCTCTCTCTCTCTCTCTCTCTCTCTCTCTCTCTCTCTCTCTCTCTCTCTCTCTCTCTCTCTCTCTCTCTCTCTCTCTCTCTCTCTCTCTCTCTCTCTCTCTCTCTCTCTCTCTCTCACACACACACACACACACACACACACACACACACACACACACACACACACACACACACACACACACACACACACACAGATGAACCAAATAAATCTGAAATAGTACTAAAACTTAAAAATAAATAAGATCTGTGCCATTACACTGAACAAACAATGATTTAATGAGTTGTACTTCACCACAAACGTCTCTGCCTGCATATAGAAGTCCCTGTCGTCCAGTTTCCTTTCTCTATAGATTTTCTTAAGGCTCTTCTATCAGTCCTGTGTAAGCCATACTATCCAATTCCAATTTATGATGCCACCTGCCACATCTTGCCTGTACCATCCCCTCCCATAAGGATTTTTATCGTTCATTTTAGGATTTAGCATTCATATTAACAATTATTTAAATCATAAAAAATAAAAGGCACATGCACGTTAGATAAGGAATAAATGAACCACGAAAGCCAAGTTCATAAATCCCAATGTTTTTTGTAACGCAGTTAAACAAAAGCAAGTTTTCTTCGAATTACGAGGGCCAATTCTGTAATTTAAATAATGCAGTCAATTTATAGTCTTCGAGTCAATGATATTATGACACTGCAACAAACATTGGCTATGTAACATAGATTTGCCAAAGAAAGACAAACAAACACAACCACTTCTGGAAAAAACAATTATATCATCAGGTCATAAGACAAAATGCAGTAAAATGCCGTTTATATATTGACAACACTGCTGTCGTTGCTAATGTGCCCACAGTAGTTTATGACAACTAAGCAGTTCGTTAACCCCTGGCTGCACACAGCCACCCATGTTTGTAAATGGGAAACACTTCCATAGGGTGATATACATTAGAAAGCATCAGAGTTTCTGTCAGTGATACTTGGCCATATTGAGAGGACTTTGCCACGCCTCGCATGATAAACGCTCTGGCGGTTTCAAACCCAACAATGTCTTTCTATAATGAGAATTAATTTCACGAATGAATTAATTCCTAAACAATGACCAACATAATAACCAATGCTCCCATGCTTCCAAAAGTGACGTTGCGATGTACAAGCCATATAACTGCTGTAGCTGAAACGTTACGGTACACAGTAATAGTCGTTTGAAAGACTTTATTGTCCTAAAAGGGCCTTTTATTTTGATGGCGGTTAGTCTCTGCTTCAGGAAGTCTGCCCTCCGACCCTGCTCCTTCTCTTCCTTTTAATACTCAACTATATAGGCATATATCTGTGATATATTTGTACTCCGCACAAGAGCATAAATAATAGAACATGTGGTTCCTGTGAAGATGGGATGGGGGGGGGGGGGCCTTCACAGTGCACAGCATGCTGGAACACTCCAGTGTAGAGAGGTTACGTAACCATAGAGATGAGTGATACAGATAATTAAAGCTAGGGACGGCGGATTATTTTAGAAGCATTTTTTGTCATATCGTTAAAATTATCTTTACATACAACAGTTATCAATAAATCAAAGGCTATTACAAAGCAATTACCGAAATCCGGTATTTGTGGCTGTCGAGGGTCTCAATAATTTAATTCCTAAATTAAAAGTGATCGGACGACCTACCTTTCTAACTACACACATACCCGCCTACCCATCTACCTGTGCACATTCTGTCCGTGCACTAATTGCACATGACCGGAGGATTTCACAAGGCTAGGCCTTTTACAGTAGGATCCTTTCAAAATCTAGCTTACTCTGGTTGTGGTTTCTCGAACGCTGCCTATTCTAGCTTTTATTGGCGTGGGTACATGGGACATGGTGCAGAAACACATAGCATGGAATAACTGCAGGAATCAAAACACACACAAACACGCAACATGTCAATATCGTTCAAGGAATCTAAATGTGTGTTGTGTAGCTTTTCTTTGTATATACATGTTCACCTGGTGGTGAAGACAAATGTTCTCCAGTATCAAAGAAAGTGGTTCAGTTGGACGCAGCAGTTTCTTCCCCCTGACACTGACAGTAATGTTAGCTAGGTGGTGACACATTTATTGTGAGGCTTACATTTTTCACTTTCTGTAATTTATCGTGCTGATAACATTTTACCGGCTGCTTGAAGGGATGGTCTGGGGGAACACTGTGATTTTGTGTGTGTTTGTGTATCTGTGTGTGTGTTTGTGTGCATGCTGTTCTAGAATACCTGCTTTGGAATTTTCTGATTGCTAAAGCTGCTTTGTACTGGATCATCATCATTGGTGTATGCGCCAGTGTCTGCTTGCCTGTCTCTCTGCGTTTGTGTGTATTTATGTGTATGATGCGTCCTCTCACTGTACTGTGACCTCACTTCCTCCTCACAATAAATCTTTTGAATCCAATGTTTTTTTCCAGTCCAAATAGGGCAGTGTTACCCCCATAGAATAGCAAGTCTATTTCTATGGTAACTGGGATGAATTTCTCAGCTCAATAAACCTGCGGCCCCAACAAAGCAATTCACAGCTTGCCGAATCAAGCTTCCCCCTTTGGACAAATGTGTTACACTCAAATACACACACACACACACACACACACACACACACACACACACACACACACACACACACACACACACACACACACACACACACACACACACACACACACACACAGAAACACACACTCTCTCAAGCTCTCTCTTTCACTCCATGTCATTTGTCAAGGACAAGTAGGGAGTATACAATAGATACAACACAAAACCTATACAAACATATACCACACCCCTTTCATATTCACATACACAAAAACACTGTTCTTGTTCGGGTTTAACAGCTTGCCCTGTATGGAGGGGTGCGTTACAGGAATAACCCTGGGTGGGGTTTGAAACCAGTTCACTAGATGGTAGATCAGTGGCCTGCAGAGAGCTGCCCAAAGCCAGCGTATTGATTATCTGCTAACGCAACAGGAACCGATCAATCAAATGTCCGGGCATGTGAATCTGTGCTTGTGCCAATTCCGATTGGTCTGTATCTGTCACCATGCAGCTGTTTTCATACACATATATAGACTGACTGGTCATAAGACAGGGATCTTTCCTCTCAGATGTATAAGTCCATACAGGGGCTGGTAAGGCTAAAAAGGGAAATGATTTTTGTGATAAACAAAAATGATCGAACATATATCGGTTTCTTGTTTTGGATTGTTCTGAATTAACAAGGAACCCCCTGAGAGATGATTATGTAAGGGAATCATTCAAGAAATCCTTATTTTAATCCCAGAGCATCCTTGAGTGTGTGTGTGTGTGTGTGTGTGTGTGTGTGTGTGTGTGTGTGTGTGCGTGTGTGTGCGTGTGTGTGTGCGTGTGTGTGTGTGCGTGTGTGTATGTGTTTGCGTGTGCGTGTGTGTGTGTGTGTGTGTGTGTGTGTGTGTGTGTGTGTGTGTATGTGTGGCTTTTAGTAAGGAAGGCAGTGTTTGGATGGTGTGGGGGTTCAGATGGGGTGTCAGGGTAGGTCACAGAAGGTCACAGAAGGTCACAGAAGGTCACAGAAGGTCACAGAAGGCAGTACAGAGCCAGTGGGCGGAGGTGTTAGGGATGGAAGGCTCACTGTGCGATCCACTGATACGATTCGTCTCCCTTTACACATCTTGCTCCTTCTTCTTTCCTTCTAAGCTACACTTCCCTCCCCCCGGTATCTAGGGCTCCTCGGACACACATGTTCCAGGTGTAGTTGATGCTTTTGACGGTCCTATTTCGCAGAGGGGGGAATATTTCCTCTTCTTAGCAAGAAATAGAATACCAATCCTGGGAAAATGAGATGTTGTGGCGGTTTGGTTTGAGCATGTAAAATCAATGGAGAGATACTTGGTTTCCCAAGTGCCCCCAATAGTGCTGGTGTCCGATTGGCCCTATTGTACCACAGAATGGACCCAAGTCCAAAATTATAAAATTTTAGAAAAGATTGGGACCAAAGAAGTAATGACATCACAAACCCCTTGTTGTGCAGGAGAGAGTGGGCGTGGGGTGTTACAATATGCTCATTGCGGACCGATATCACACGTTTCAAACCAAACCTGTGACTTTAGCAGTCAACTTCCCTTATAAACGGTTGTTATTCATATACATATATACTGCCCAAGAATCATGGCCTTCACCTCACCCTCTCCATGTGTGTGGGATGAACCCCTCTCGCGGAGTACAGGTGGCTTGGTCTTCGGCGTGCTGGCTGTCCTGGCCCGTTGGTATCGCTGGTCGACAACAAGTTTGTAGATCGCTAAATCACTAATCAAAATGGATTTCTAAAGAGATGAAGCCTATTATGTGCGTGGGATTGGTCGATTGTTCTATTAGTCCCGGTTGCCCTGTTTAGTCACAACGTGGGAGCGCTGGAGAGAGGCTGGTGGAGTGGCCTTCTCTACACATCACATATGGCGTTACATTGCTGCCACGTAACAGTGAGCAATATCGCTGGTATCAACTCCAAAGCTGGATGATAATAGACTGCCAATGTGTTGAATGAGTCACAGGCTTTCACACGTTTTTATTTAACCTTTATTTAACCAGGCAAGTCATTAAGTCTTGCACAGGATTACATACGTTTTGCAGAAAAGTGAAAGAAATGTTTTATGGTTTCCGCTGTGTTGACCGTTAAAAATAAATAGTTTGGATGGGGGCGGTATGTTCTCGTGTTTAGGCAATAGGGTGACTTTCAGCTGAAAGGTTCTTGGTTCGAGCCCCCAATCCTGTCAGCCTCCCTTCAGGCATCCTTGAGAAAGATGTATAACCCCTAAGTGAGGCTAAAACAAGGTTTTGCTCATGTATAGTTTGTCCTTGCTTGAGTGACTAGGAGTTTGCAACTGTTGTTTGAGTGTGTGTGTGTGGGTGTGTGTGTATGTATGTGTTAGCGTGTGTGTGTGTGCATGCATTTTTTTGTCAGGTGTGGTGGGGACAGTGAGCCCCGGTCCATGAATGGATTTGACTCAGAGCAGCTGTCGGTTCACCGCTCGTGCCTTGCTCCTAGTGTTGCCAAACACAAGGGCAGCGCTGCTCTTCTGATTGGTGGACAGAGCTTTGGCCGTGAGCGTTGTATCTGAGCTCTTTGGGGAGTGGGAGAGGACCAGATGACTTTAACACTATTCAAGGCTAGTGGACTCTAACATGGTCTCAAGCCCGGTCAAGCATTCTACCAAAAGCCGCTGCAACGGTGTTGCCAAAGGCTCGGTGTCATTCTGGCTTTATTGAAAAAGGTTAATAGGTGGATGCTAGTGTATCACGTTGAGGGAGGAAGCTGGATGAGGTGACTTTGTGTTGCCATGATTATCCGAGTACCTCATGCATAGCATGGATACCTCAAGGTTGAGGTCACCCCAATAGCAGATCATGTGACGATCAGAATCCAAAACAGAGGATCAACTTCAAGCCTTAGAGACCAGGAAGGGATAACTTATCACCTCATAACCACATCCCTCACCATATATGGCCCTATTGATTTTTGGCCCTAATTGATATGCTATTAATATACTGTCTCTGTTATGTGCATCTGTTAATGACAAAAGTCGCAATGATATATGCCTTAAAATCGGATGCGTGAATACATTTAGTATTTGAAATGTTGTTTAATTTATTGTTACAGTGTGTTACGACCAGGAACTAAGCCAAAACAAAAAGGGGGACCAGGCTTGCTAACAACAGGGCTGCATTTAAACAAAAGGGAAATTGTCCTAATGGATCCTATGACGTGTGTAGGACTGTCATATCAGAAGTCGAGTGTTGTTTTTTTTCGACTGCATGGAACAGGTAGAGTGGTCGTGTCGTAATGTGTGGATACAAAACCAAATAATGGTGGCAGCCAGGCTGTTAGTGTAGAGAAAAGACAGCAAGAGAGACTTCGATGACTGAGCTTATGGCTCCAGGCCAACACTGCCCAGGTGAACCACAACACCAGTCACGGTTGCTAACCTTGTATAGCAACAATTTAGCCAGCCTGAATATTAGCAGGCTCTACTTCAAAGTCCGCCACGCATGAGGTTTCTGTTGCTTCCGCAGTAAAACTAGACCGTTGGCTTTTTATCTCTGGCCATCCTTCTGTTCACCTTAAAACTAAGTTATCTCTCCCTCATCCGGAGGAAACACGTTGTTAAGACACTCCAGGGAGCCGCTGCCTGCCAGCCACAGACCCAGCCAATCAAAGGGATGTATTCTAATGATACCTGACATAATGGTCGGCCAATATCCACTGGGGCCAATGATACTACATTACAGCAGAGGGATCGATCGAGGAGGTAGATATTAGATGCCTAAACTACACACGCGCACACAAAATATCAATCACACACACACGCACACACACACACACACACACACACACACACACACACACACACACACACACACACACACACACACACACACACACACACACACACACACACACACAAACAAAATATCAATCACGCACACAACCACACACACACACACAATATCAATGACATACACACACACACAATATCAATCACGTGTACACACATACGCGCACACACAATATCAAACACACACACACACACACACACACACACACACACACACACACACACACACACACACACACACACACACACACACACACACACACACACACACGAACCTTCCATAAACCTGTGCATGTAGAAGACTCATGTCCTATATTTGTGGGATTGTGTATGTATGTGTCCGTCATTAACAGTTGAATAATTGATTGAACCCTGAGTAATAGGTCTTTTTTTGTTTTCTTTACAGTAATCCGTTCAAACTTTGATGAGAATGTTATAGTGATGCGTTATGTTTAAAAAAATAACACTCAGGAAGCTTTTTGTTTGTGAGTGTCTTGTATCCCAGAGGAGGCAGCTATGAGCAGACCCTGGTGTTTCCAAAGCAGTTTTTAAAGGGGATTCATGGAGTTATATATACAAAATACAACCCCACTAAGGAATTGCATGCTCTCTCATTGGGTCTCCTGCACTATTGCTTCATATTGTTAAGATATTGATACATTAAATATTTATAATTTCAACCTCAGCCCTGATTGCTTTTACCCACCTCCTATATACATTAGTTGCATTACAGGGGCATATCACAAAAAAAGACCTTCATGTCTTGTTTTTATTGTAAATTGCAAATATAATAGATGTGTTTTGTGAAAAGCATCAAGTGGCCTAGAGATTCTGCAGTTGAAACCTTGAAATCAGAAAGCAGCAATCAGAATGGAGGTATATCTTGACCTTTAATATCTTGTTCTATAAGCACACACATGCCAACTGCCGCATTAAACAATTATTACAGTGTAATGGCTAAGAGATTTTAAGTGTACCCATCCAGAAGGGGTTTCTTTACCATATTCCGTGGGTGGGGGTTGTAGTCCAATAGACTTGCATAGCCCTTTTAGACTGCTATTATGATAAAGACCTGCACATAAATAATATAAACTTGACACGTAGTGCAAAGCAAACGCATACGGTGGTCATATATTACATCCAGGTGGACATTTTATTAAAGCAGTTTGAGAAGATATTGTGGCCCATTAATGAAATGTAGGTGATTCATTGTTATGAGTGGATTTGTAGGTTTGCAGAAATGAGTATGAGTAACGCTATTAAATCGACTTTATCCTGCATTATAGCGAGGTCAGCTCATTTGATTCCAGCAGAGAACATGAATCTCTTCCCCAGCCCAAACCTATTTAGTTCAGCATATGCTGAGCGACATGGCATCCATCCTTTCACATTAAAAAGAGGAGGTTCTGTGAACTCATTTTGAAATTAAGCGTCATCGTATATTTCTTAGATCTTTTTCATTTTTTACTAAACCAAACACTGTCCCTTAGTTTAGACTCAGACATGCATGCCGCAGTGAGGGAGAACCCATTGCCACATGGTAACTGTTTGTGTCTTCGTTAGTCTGTTATGGAAAACCTTGAATTCCCAAGGGAGACGTTTTTTTCTCCTCTTCTTTACAACGTGAACACGTTGTCAACAACAACACCCACCGGCCTATAGCCTTTGGTCTCCAGGGAGGATCCCACAAAGCAAGCAGAGCCCAGCTTTGCCTGACTTCCAAGTCATACTTACAGCCCGGTACATAATATACCAAAACAATATCACTTTACTCACTCTTGTGATGCTCACTCTTGATTAACCTCGCATGCAGGATAGGTCGCTTTGCATATCTAAATAGAGGGGTTGTAAATTGTAATTAGGCCTATACTTCCTTTACAAACTTACAAATTGAACCGAAGGGTACATTTTTTTCTTCTATTATAGCATAGGCCTACCCAAGAACATTGGCATGAAGCCTAAATAATGGTAATTTGAATGAAATTAAAGTATCAGTCCTACTTTACAAGTGAGATAGCGATTTAAATGTTTCCACTCCAGGGGGGTTGTCCCTTCTGGGCCACCGTAGGGCTCTTTCTACGGTCACAAAAACTAAATGAATCGTATTGTCATGGGAACGAATTAAAACGTACCAAATCCCTTCCGCTAGATACCACTTCATTCAACACAATACACCTCTAAAATTGGTAATAGCTGTTATTGGAAAAAACTAAATAAATAGATGCTGTTGGTGGGGTTAAAAATAGTCTGACTTCTCTCTCTCACTCGCTCTCCCCTCGCTTTCTCTCCCTTGCTCCCTCGCTCTCTCTCTCGCTCACTCTCGCTCTCTCTCGCTCTCTCTCCTCTCAATCTGAGACCTGCTCTCGACTGTTGCATCGGCCAGTGGGCTAATTCCCATCGCTTGACACACGCTGTCTGTCACACGCACGCACACACGCCGGCCCACCACCAGGTGTGCCAGAGCACCTGTGACTTAACGCAACATAGTGCCTATTAATAAAGATACAGAAAATTAGGTTTTGAGACTACGTTAACCATCATTTAATTAAAACACCAAATAAAAACAAATAAAAAATAAAAACAACGGTGAGATAGAGCGTGAAGTGGGCTAAGGCGTATGGCAAATGATTTAATATTCAGTTATCGACACCTGCTTCGACCACGGCTTCTGCGGATGGAATACGTCTGGATTTCTAAAAATAAATAAAATAAATGAGTGGTCGCCGGAATGTCTCTAGACAATAGACTCAATCATATCATGATATTTCTGGACGCATCAGCTATATGACGGCGCAGAAACCACGTGTTTACGTAATGGAAAGGCAATCTTTCAATTTAACCCCTCCTCCCCGTCTATTTCTAACAGAGGTCCGACGAGAGGAGAAATCCATGCAAATATTTTTATACAAGCGCACCGTACTTTTTGAGATGCCCGTGGCGTTGCAGTGAGAAGACAGCGAACATCATCACCCCGCAAGAAAGAAACACACATACAACACACACTCCAGGAATTGGGACAGACAAGCAAGAAAGCAAAAAGCTGGCATCACAACGGCACGCTACGAGAGGGACTATACGAAATGAAAACTAAGGTTGACGGAATTTGACCTCGTCAAACAGAGGAGGGTTTACAGAAACAGGAGGACCTTGTGGACTTACAATGTGTTGTTTTGTTGGGGCTATCATTGCAGCAGTCTGTGCATAGGATGCATCCTCCCTTGGCTTTTGATGCTGTGCAGATCCACCCTCCTCTCCTCACAGTGATGAACTAATAGGCAATGATTTTCTTCTTGGAAATCGGCCGTGTTTCACTGTTTTCATGTTAGTTCTGTTTGTTTACCGGCTGCACGTCTCCTCCAGGTGCGACACATGCAATTTATATTAGAGTATATTTTCTATGAACGACTAGTTGAGGTGTCCTTCTTTGTACACCACAATAAGAAGAAAAAAAAGAACACCTTAATTGCGAAGTCTGACTGGCGAGAGCGAGAGAGTGAATTTTGCCACGTGAATGAAAACGCATAGGACTTGGAAAATACCTGTTTTTCTATGATACATTTCATAGCCTTGTCCTGGAGAACTGATCCAATTGTATTATTATGCAACCGCAAGGATCTCATCTATATCTGGGTGTCTAAGCCACAGGATTGCTCTTCGCCCAAATCAATGTGGTTTCTTTGGAACATTTTCAGCAAAGGAACGCATATGCTGCAGTGTCTTTGTGGCAAGAGTCTTAAGAAAAACAAGAACCCAAGTGGTAAGCGCCTCAGCCTCAATGCCTACTACTACACTCACCCATCTCGCCTGTCTCCCTCTCCCTCTCTCCCCCGCTCTCTCTGCGTGTGTATCGATGTTTTTATTCGTGTTTATTCGTGTGTTTAGCGAGTAAGTTTGTTAGTAAGTTTGATGTTAACACCGATAGATCAGCGGTCGTATGTATGCAGCGCTGAGATGCAGAGGAGAGGGTACGGGGGGAGAGGAGGAAGAGGACTAGGAGGTGGTGGAGGAGGAGGGAGGGGAACAACTTATCCAGTGCAGCTAGACTATCGGCGAGCTTAGGGCACGCGTAGCGCACAGATTTAGGGGGGGGGGGGGGGGGGGGGGGGGGGGAGAGAGAGAAAAAGGACCCCCCTCTCTCTCTCTCGCTCTATTCCTCCTCCTGCTACCCCGAGGGATACCTCGATCTGGTAACTTTTAAATGCCTACGATGTTACCTACGTGCTCCCAGTGGTGTTAAGACCGGAGATATGGGTAATTGTGCTAGACACTAGTTAGACCACTGATATAGACTAGTCTATGTGTGTCCAACGAGATCCTCCATAACCAGGTTTGCGTGAAGCGGGGCTCACTGCAGCAGCAGCAGCATCAGCAGCAGCAGCGTCCCCCCCACCCCCCCACCCCCCCCCCTGCAACACTTTTATATGCAACGTGCTGTAGCCTGCTCGCTGCTGGTGGGTCTACTCCACACGCCAGCAGAAAGCGCCAGCCTACCATGGTTCTCTTATGTGTCATAGGGAGCCATAGTGCAGTCATCGTTCACAGCTGACGGCGGGGCACGATTTCAGGTTTACTATACCAGGCCCGGATATTGAAGCAATGGGGGGGGGGGGGGGGGGGGTATTTTTGGGGCTGCCGCACTAATGCATCCCAACCCCCCTCCTCCAATTCAACAACCGAGGAAATCGTAGCCCGGTCAACACGCTGTGTGCTGTTGCGGTTCGGGAAATAGAGCCGGGTATAGTGGCACGCTGAGCATTCGCCACCTTGCATCGTATCGTGCTGGATCTGCGAGTGATATTACAGCCTTTGAGAGGAAAACAATGATTATCTCAACAGGCTGTTGAACAAACGAAACAAAATCCCCAGGTGGCCAGCTTGTAGCCAAACGCACTTGTTTAATTGTGGCTTTGAAGTTGGTTTAGTTCCCCCCCCCCTCCCCTCGACAATGCCACTGCAGTATAGTAGATCATCATCGTATACTACTGTGGATGTGATGGCTTGCTGATACGGCGAGAGCAAACGTCCGAAACACAACGAGGCTAGGGTAATTTATTAGTAATTATGCCAACAAGGTGCATTGTGAGCATCATAGAGTATTTCATAGTGCGGAGGTAAACAATGAATGAAGTAGACATTTATTTCGACACTCGGTAAAGAATCCTTTGTACGGTTGCAGCAAACAACTTCCTCGAGTCGCGCGAGCAGAGACAGCGTATCCCAATCTACACCTTGCAGTCAATCCATCACAACTGATATTCGCTGTCATTCGTCTGAAACTGCGATTCTTGTTGTTTTCATCGTATGACGGATCCACACTGAACGAGTCGTCTCTATCACACAATGATCTTGATCTGCGGACGAGGTGCGCAAATTATCTTAAGGATTTGCGCTGAAGCAGCATGTTGTTTTGGATATTAAGTAGGGCAAGGCAGACTACATCAGTGTATTGCACACAATAAGACGCTTACCCTTTTTGTTTATACACACACACACACACACACACACACACACACACACACACACACACACACACACACACACACACACACACACACACACACACACACACACACACACACACACACACACACACACACACATTACAAACACACACATTTGTTTATAACGTGTAGGGGTCGACTTTAGATTGTAAAGTACAATGTTCACATTTTGAGGTTAACATTTGTTTATAGTTTATCTTTCTTTCTCAGATCACATTCACATCTATGATCATTGGTTTTCATTTACCACAGACTTCATACTTTGGTTAAGTGTATTTTCCCTGGCGTATCAGGTTCTTTGGGGAAGAGGTTATGTGTGCATGCTTCAGTGGTGTGCTAATCAAGCCCCACTACTTCAAAACACATTTTCCTCTGATTGACAACCACAGATGACCAAATGCTGTGTGTATTCCACAGGAGCCATATGAGAAGCTGGACTAGATGCTGGCTCAAATCATTGACGTGATTTATGAACTCATTAAATTGATTAACTGTAATCATAAACTGGCGAGTCATTACAAATTGACCTCCCTCGTCCCCCCATTGCACTTCTGGTCTGTGCGCCGACATGTATGACCCAAAACCTGACCGCAAAGCATCATTACCGCTCAGTGTTCCCTTTCATTACCATTTAAAAAGTCTCTTAGTGAACTTTATATCCCTTGTGTCACATCTTTACGGTTGTGATGTTTTCTTTTTTCTTTTTCCCTTGCATGATCTTGGCAGCATCTCGCAGAATGAACCAGTTCCTCCCGCTAAGCCATCCAGAATGATCTGGCTCTCAGAGACTCGTCTTGAGCCGTCGCCATGACCCGTTAATTTCCCCCCCCCCGCGTGTCCCATGTGATGAGAGGAGGGTCTCGGAGAGCGCCGTTAATTTAATTAAGTAATGAAGCAGCTGAGTGGGGCTGCGTTCAACGCCTGCAGCCAGTAGCCGGGCACTGATGATGAGCGACTGGATTACGGCAGAAGTTGTCATCGCTATACTTTTGTCAAATGTTCCCCAGGTCCCGACAGGTTCAGTTAATACACTGACCTCCAGTCGGGGGACTGCGATTTGGCAAAGAACAGAGAGAGGAAAAGAGTCGTGCTCCTAATGGCTACAGCCAGTGATTGCTATATATCGTGATGTTGTGTTTAGTTGTCGAGCGCACTAGAAAACCAATGTTGCAATCGAGTGCTTCACTCCACAATTAAACCAAAAAAAAACAGACAACGAGATAGGTCAGAAACTCAGAAGGACCGAGCAACCAAAGCAAAGTCCTACCAAATTAATCAAGTTATGAATAAAAAAGAAGTTAATATGGAAGCATCACGCTTTTCTCCTATAACATTATGACAATTATGACAAACCAGCAAAGCGGGAAAAACAGACTGGAAAACAGATGCAGACACATCATAATCCCAGCCATGGCATGTCATACACAGCTATTTTATTATTTAGTGTTTATACAAAACAAGGGCTTCTGCATGCCCAAACCTTGCAGAGCAGTCTAATTTAGGAGGTGTAGGTCTGTGGGGGCCTTCAGTCTACACCTGGCAGCCACCAGACCTTTTCGGTTCAACACGTTAATACATGTTGTAAACCAGTTTACACCACCGCTCACAAGATGCCTAGAAAGGTCACCTTTCCCGGAGGCTCACCGAGATGACCTGGGCATATTAACTTAATGCTAGAGCTAGCCTTGTTGCATAAGTAGAGGATACACGTTAAACATACCCAGACTGCGGTAGGATAGCTTAAAGTCAGTTGGCAACAAACATTGTTTTTTTTGTTCAATCTGTCATGCAGCACAATCTCACTTCCAAGTTTCTCTGGATAAAAAGTCTAAATGTATCACGGCATGCTGACGATGGCCGCACTGTACTGTATGCTAGGCATCCATTCCACTGCCAGTTGAGAGTGTTGTCACGTGTGCAGTGAATGAAAACCAGGGTCTGCGTGACAGAGCCTTCAGCAGGCACTGCAACACCGGTTGCTCTACATTTCTATCTGTCTCCGGAGATAGCATGAACAACAACCCCCCCGCACCTGCTCACACTCTCCTGCAGCCCGGCCTCCAGTGTATATCGGACAAATCCAAACGTATCTTCTCGGCAGTTACAAGTAGCAGGATAAGCTGTCCGCCTATAGCGGCCACCGGAAAGACGCAGAGCCTGAAAACAGTGTTGATGCTTGGGAACTCTTGACGTCCACGCTTCTCCATGTGACGGACAGAGAAGGGGACAGGAGAGTGGGCAGGATGGTCTCTAGTGGGTTTGACTCACGGTCAAAAGGTTCAGACCCCATTTCCCTGAAGGCGTCCTTGAGCAAAGGGCTCAACCTGGAGTCAGGATGTATATTAGCAGGAAGGATACAGGACAGCAGGGTTAGCAATTCTCCAAACTATACACACATTCACTTTTTATTAACTCTGGGTTAGAAGTTTAAATCACAATTATGAATACAGTATGATCTAGCATATTTAACACAGGGTATAGTGGTAAGCTGAGATGTTTCTTGGCACAGGATTTAGCAAAATGAATGCCAATGTGAGCTGTTATCTTTCTCTGAATGTGCGACAACAACAACAACAAAAAAAGGGGTGCTTTTGTTTAATAATGTTATAGGGTTGTTAATTTATTTGTCACCCACACATGCACTTGTTTAATTTGTACCGACAAGGATTTTTTTTATCAGTCACCAACCACAAGTGTAATTAAAGGGGTTGAAGAAGACTCAAACAAGAACTCTGACAATTAGAATAACGACAGGGTTGGCTAAAAATAACTTCATTCCACGGCACCCACCAATAGCATGTTGCTAGGTTTCATACAAAACAAAAGCATCTGATTCTCTTTTTTAATCTTCCTGATACTTATGAATGGGAGCTCTAGCAAATCGTATTTATGGGTGCATTGATTTACCTGAGATATATATTGGAAAAAAGGTAAACAAAATATCTATTCACTCACACACAACTCGAGTACTAATAACTCAACTACATAAGCGGCACATAGTCACTATACCTGTAGCACTTGTGTAGCAATGTAGAAAGTGTTGCATTGGAATGACACAATGCAACAAAGAGTGATTGATGACAGCAAAATATGCGTTAATTTATCAAGTGCTTCTTTCTAGGGACATTGTAAAGTTATGGATGACCAAAACGTTCCTGTGTACCGGTGGTAGCCTCATGTGATTGATTCGTCCGAATAGGGTACAGCCCGTGCCATGGGCTGCGTCTCAGTATCTGTAGATGGTGTCGTCGCAGGTCAAAGAGAAAACACGGTACCATTCTAATCTCATTGAGCATGATAATGCCGGCGGCATCATCACTTTGCACAGTAAATTAATTTGGGCTGTTTCTGTCATGCTCAGGAAATATGACCCTCGGACGTGATGTGATTCAAGTCCGCCTGTCTGTTATTTATTCCCCCTATCCACCCCTTTCCCGACCCTATGGGGAGGCAATCGAGTTTCCATACAAATCAGGGCAGCCGAGAGGGCACGGAGAGAGACAGCGGTCATTATAGTGGATGGTGAGAGAGAGAGAGAGAGAGAGAGAGAGGGAGAGAGAGAGAGAGAGGGAGAGAGAGAGAGAGAGAGAGAGAGAGAGAGAGAGAGAGAGAGAGAGAGAGAGGGAGAGAGACAGAGAGAGAGAGAGAGAGAGAGAGAGAGAGGGAGGGAGGGAGGGAGGGAGGGAGGGAGGGAGGGAGAGAGAGAGAGAGAGAGAGAGAGAGAGAGAGAGAGAGAGAGAGAGAGAGAGAGAGAGAGAGAGAGAGAGAGAGAGAGAGAGAGAGAGAGAGAGAGAGAGAGAGAGAGAGAGAGACCATGCAGTCCTGGCATCTTGCCTCGTAGGGTGACTGTGGCCGCAGGACCCCCGCTGGGTCATTTCACAGGCTTTTGGGGGAAGGTGGGAGGCTAGTCCCTGGCCTCGATGGGTGGCCTGGGGTCCAGGTCCCAAGATCACGGAGGCCGTTGCTGTTGTTCTAAATGATGCCACTAATCTTCTGATGCTGGCTCTATCCTGTAACAAGCTAGGTGAATGTATGTGTGTTTCTGTGTGTGCAACTTCATCTGTGTTCTTCAATGAGCTTCATTTTGTCTCCGTTGAGCAAGGCAAGGCAACTTTATTTATGCAGCACTTTTCATTCACGAGGCAGACTAAAGGTGCTTGACATAGAAACATTGAAAATATAAAATATATAAAATAAAATAATAGATGAGTAAAAGAAAACATAGGCAAAGTAAAGCAAATAGTTAAAATGGATAGAAAATAAAGGGAAAGCATTTTGCCTTTATTTTCTGTTGTTCCTAAATTAATTTAGTAATTCAGATATAAGGTGTAAAATCTTTGTTTTTGCCAATCTCCCTCAACCAACTTTCTACTATCCAGAACTCTGTCTGGGCAGCGGTTACTGTAGTTGGCCGTGTCCGAGGAAGGGTTGAGTTTCTCGTACACTAGTCGTACACGTAGAGCTATGTCTCGGCAGCATTGATGGTGATTGACGCGTCTCAGTTCACTTTTGTTTTCCCAAAACAAAATGTTTACATTTTACTGTTCGACTTTGAGCTGAAACTTTGCTGTCACTTTAATAGATTTAATTTGAGACACGCCTCTACTTTATTTACAACATTTTGGTCTAGTCAGTTAGATATCGGCCATGGTTAGTCATTGTGCGATACTTTGCTACTTAACTTTGCAAGGGAAAGACATGCAACATATTCATATCCTGAGTAGCCTTTCATCATTGTACATACATTTATGTAACCAGCTTCGAAAGTCCAATTCCATGATGCCAAGAAAAGATAATTCTCATTGCCATTTTTTGTTCTGAAGTTGAATGGTTCCATTTTGCCTTGGAGTATGAGGGTAACTTG
>NC_044067.1:7002719-7015219 GCF_902167405.1 Gadus morhua | reverse complement strand
ATGACGCATACACGTCTCGTTCACTTAAAGGAGAACGTTTTCAACCTGGACCCTATTTTGAGATCACTGTGGGTCTAAGGGACTAATGCAGGTTAAACTCACTGTGAAACAAGCTGCAATGTAATCCTTTGGGGCAATAACATTGCGTCACCGTACGTAAAAAGCTAACTCCCACATATACTTACATTATGGAAAGGTTCCCTGCAGAGAAATTCAACTTGTTTCTTTACCTTTCGCTTTGGTCCGGACTGTTTATCGTGTTCAACCAAGTCTCACCCAGGCCGAAGTCTTGCGAGAGTTGAGTTGGTCCAGGGATAGAATGGCGGAAACTGAGTGAGAGCTGGAGGGTACAGAGTTTGTTATATTGGACTACAGAAAGATTAGTGTTATCGCACTGATTTGGGCATGGGAGAGTTGAGATTGTAATGGCAATAGGGATATAGGCTGCAACAATGCAACAATTGAATTCAATGCAAGAGTTCTCCTTGAGGGACTTGGTTCAAAAATTGTTGACCGTAATAGTCCCTTAGACCCAAAATTATTGGAAAATGGGGTACAGGATAAAAAATCTTGAAGTATTCCTTTAATACGTTTTGATTTATAATTCTGTTTCATGAGAGGAAACAGACTATACTGGATTTTTATTTCATTGCAGGAAGTTGGTCACTAAGGAAGGCACACTTTCATCTTTATTCTCCACAAAAACAAACTTTGTTATATTCCATGGTTTGTCGCATTGGTCTCTCTCTCTCTCTCTCTCTCTCTCTCTCTCTCTCTCTCTCTCTCTCTCTCTCTCTCTCTCTCTCTCTCTCTCTCTCTCTCTCTCCATCTATCTACCTTCGCCTCCCAAAACCCCTATTAATTCCTTACATCTCTCTTTGCACATTCCATGGTCAACAGTTCCGCTCTCTCTCTCGCTCACCTTCTAACCTCTGCTGACACAGGTCTCTCGCCCGTCCCTTCCATTCTGCTTTCCCTTTGCTTATCCTCACTAAGTTCAGTTCCCACACACACACACACACACACACACACACACACACACACACACACACACACACACACACACACACACACACACACACACACACACACACACACACATGAACAGACACACACACACACACACACACACACACACACACACACACACACACACACACACACACACACACACACACACACACACACACACACACACACACACACACCCCGCACAATTTGTCTTCCCTTTCTTGTAAATATACACACACACAGAAATATTTGTGGCCATTTGATTCAACTCTGTCGGTGCTTGGCTCCAGCCAGGGGTCTGAACAGAGCTGGAGGTTGTATGGTGGTGAGGGTATGCTGAGTAGATTTTTGCTGCAGTGCAGCAGCCAGTATTGTACTGATGACTCTCTCCTCCCCTCTCTCTCTCTCTCTCTCTCTCTCTCTCTCTCTCTCTCTCTCTCTCTCTCTCTCTCTCTCTCTCTCTCTCTCTCTCTCTCTCTCTCTCTCTCTCTCCTCCCCCCTCTTTCTCTATCTCTCTCTCTTGCTCCACTCTCTTCTTCTGGCTCTCTCTCCGTCTCTCTCTTTCTGTGCTTGTGTGTCAATCTCTCTTTGTCTCTCTCTCTCCCTCTCATTTTCTCTCCTTCACTCTCGCTAGACATCCACGGGCTCGCTTCTTTCTCTCGCCCGTGCTGTTTGTTGTTTTGAATCTGTGGAACACTTCCAGACACTTTTGTAGTCATAAAGAAAGGAAAAGGGAGTGAGGGAAAGAAGAAAGGAGCCGTGGAACCTTGGCGCAGCCGCCCAGGACTCATCCATCACGGCCCGTTGTCTCGCACTGGCTAGCCGGGGCCATTTACATGGCTTTGGAGATATCTCTGAGATGACCTTTCCCCCAAGTTCCCATGTTTTACGGCTTACTTTCAGTCTCATCCCCATCTCCATCTTAAAACCAGTCAGACAGATAGTTCCTCTACCCCTTCCCCCCCCTCCCCCCTTCCCCCCTTCCCCATGGCCCTTATTTCAGAGAGAAAGGGAGGGAGGGAGAGAGAGAGAGAGGGAGAGAGAGAGAGAGAGAGAGAGAGAGAGAGAGAGAGAGAGAGAGAGAGAGAGAGTGACATGGGGGATGACTGAGTAACCTCAATGTAACGCTGAGTGCTTTGCTGCCTGCGAATGTTGTTTATAGCTCATCGCAGCTGGCTGTAGACATTAAGGCACTCAGGTACAACATGCATGAGAAAAAAGGACCACTATAGGGCCAGAGAGCGAGAGGGGGGTAAAGACCATTCCGGAAACGACTGTGACACGGTTTTGTTTGTTTGTTAGCTGGAAGAAGGCCAGCAATAGCACTCTCATGCCAACTTTTATTCTTTTGAACCTGTACCCAAAAGTAAACACAATAAAAAAAAGAATGCGACACCACCACTTGCCAAAGCGACAGTTCCAACTGTCCATTTCCTCTCTCTCTCTTTCTCTGTTTCTCTCTCTCTCCCCGTCTTTCTCTCTCTGTTTGTCTCTCTCTCTCTGTCTCTCTCTCTGTCTCTATCTCTCTCACTCTCTCTCTCTCTCTTTCACTCTCTCTCTCACTCTCTCTCTCTTTCATTCTGTTTCTCTCTCTCTGTTTCTCTCTCTCTGTCTCTCTTTATCTTTCTCTCTCTGTCTCTCTCTCTCTCTCTCTCTCTCTCTCTCTCTCTCTCTCTCTCTCTCTCTCTCTCTCTCTCTCTCTCTCTCTCTCTCTCTCTCTCTTCTCTCTCTCTCTCTCTCCCTCTCACTCACTCACGCACTCACTCTGTCTCTCTCTCTCTCTAACTCTCTTTCTGTCTATGTCTCTGACTCTGTCTCTCTCTCTCTCTCTCTCTCTTTCTCTCTCACTCTCTCTCTTTCTCTTTCTCTCTCACTCTCCCACTCTCTCTCTCTCTCTCTCTCTCTCTCTCTCTCTCTCTCTCTCTCTCTCTCTCTCTCTCTCTCTCTCTCTATCCATCTTTGTCACTCCCCCTTGCAGCATCAGGTTAATACTTCACTGGTACCCCTTGCTTGTACTACTGTTCGGCTGAGCACCCTCTAAAGGACACATAAACACCGCATTCATAAGTCACACAGATTAACGAGACACAGGTGGGACTCGTCCATTGCTCGTTAAAGACGAAGTCGAATCCCCACCAGCCAGGGGCCACTTTAAGGCCCAATCCCATTCATACCCCTTACCCCTTCCCCTTATCCCTCCCCCTTGTTTTGAAGGGGTAAGGGGAAGGGGTAAGGGGTAGAAATGGGATTGGGCCTAACCCTCTTGTGCGATGACGGGACGCCACACTGTGAGACGGAGATAGGATGGCGACATGTGGTCAAGCCGTTGTCATAGAAACGGTGCACGTCAGATAAAGTTAACTACTCTCACGGTGAGCTATTCGACGGGCAAGGCTACAGCCAGTCCTTTTTCGTCATGGCTCTAATCTTTTCAGATTCAAAGGAAATTCCACGTACTGGAGTAAGTCGAGAGGTCACATAACATTCAATAACAAGTTTGTTGTTCACTCTGAAAGAAACAACACCACGACGCAAGAATGCCTTCGCAATAGAAACACAACTGGACAATGTCATTGAAACTCTGGTCCTCATGTCCTCCCTCCCGGTCGGTAAACATTGTTTCATTTTATCCATCCCCGGTGGACAAAATGGTGGAAATCAGAAGCAGCTGTTGTCGACATTTCATATATTGCGCTTGTTGGTGGTGAGTGAGCAATGTGTTTCTAGGAATTCCTCTGTTGGCTTGAGCTGTTGGATGACATCCCGTCAAAGCCAGCGAAAGGGCAAACGATTAGGTAGCGCTGTGTAGCGCTGTGTATTCCCGGCAGAACGTTAAACCCAGTCGGGTGACAGTTTGCAGTGGGATACCTACTGAGGCCGCGCTTTCCAAGGTCCTTCAAAACAACGTTACCTTTCAGCCCCGTGCCCTTCACACAGTACTGTTTTGTGGTTCCCCTCTACCACTGAGTTACCCCAGAGCAGCAGTTGACGTTTCTGTCGTTGGGGTTATCTCCAGCCAATAGAGAATGTGTCCACGCTATCTGTGGCCCTTCGCTATCTCTGTGTGTCGCAGGCTCTGGTGGCTGATCTGAAGTGGGGCTGACGATTTGATTCTCCACGTGTGCTCTGTGTCTCTGTGTGTGTGTGTGTGTGTGTGTGTGTGTGTGTGTGTGTGTGTGTGTGTGTGTGTGTGTGTGTGTGTGTGTGTGTTTTTTGTCTGTGCTCGCGTGAATGTGAGTGTGAAGTGTTCCTATACTAGCAAAAGTGATGCCTCGATATGTGTGTATGTGTGTGCGTGTGTGTGTGTGTGTGTCTTTGGTGTTTGGGTGGGATCAGATGGGAGGGGTGATGGGGGGGGGGGGGGGGGGGGGAGTGGGTCTTCAGGCCAGGGTGAGAGAAAACCTCAGCCACGATGCCGTATTGTTAAAACTGTTATTCAGGCTCCTCGGACATACTTATGACTCGCTCAAGAAAACTTTTTTTTTCAACTTTTTCGACTAGTTCGTTTTTTCTTACGTTTTTTAACGCGGCCAACATGGAGACCGAAACGATTATCCAGTTCATGGAGCGGAGTATTCGCAAAGCTCTGAAGAATGAAGTCGACTTTGGTAAGTCCCTTTAGAGAGTGCCGGATGAAAGATGGAGGTGTCTCAAACTCTGCCTATCACACCTCCAGTGTCACCCTTTTAAAATAGCAGGCGAGACTGTGATTCTACTGCAGGTGAGATACAGATATGTGAACCTGGTTGCTAACTTTTCGTTGAGGGTTCAGAGCTTGCAGTTCCTTTTGTTCACTGAGTCCTGTGTATAGTGAAGTCGCAGGCAGTTTAGTGGACAAACGCGGGAGCTGGGTGAAATGTTGACAAGTGGGGGATGATTGTGATGTTGACACTCTACACTGTCGACGAACAAGAGATCGTGAACCAAAGAATGCAAACTTTGCCCCACTTTGAAACGTGAGCAGGAGAAAAACATTATTGATGCAGTCTGCTTTCTATAGCAATACAAATAGTTGCTGCATTGCAGATGGTCAAACCTGAAGGTCAAATTTCGCAGTGTGTGCTTATGGGTGTTTATGCAGTTTAGGTAATACATCGTAATGTAAAATACTGTATATACAGCACATGGTGGGGTCCTGGCAACCCCCTTTTTGAAACACTTGGATGGTTTACAGTTGCATGGAGGGAGAGGGCTCGGTTTTCCTTGAGTTTGCAGATGAACTGCGGGTTTGCAGTCGAACTTGTGTTTCAAGAAACAAGAAACTGTGGGACTGTACTTCATGGCTTTTGGCTTTTGGCGCACACAGGAGATTCTGGCTCCTTCCCTCCATGTTTCATCTATTAAGCCTCCCTTCTGCTTCTGATCAGCCCTTTCCCCTCTTATACATTACCTCCAACTCCTCCAAAACAGTGTCACACGCAAGTCCGACTAGAGAAGCATATGGACATTTTTTTCCAAAGTTCTGTTCTTGTTTCTCTAGGTCAAACTGTGCACTAGAGGTGGCATACTTTACAGGGTGCGCCGCACACACACAAATGCCTATATGCATACACTCACACACACGCACACACACACACACATACACACGGAGACACATACGCACACACACAAATGCCCACACACATACACACGCACACATATATATGACTCGTTCTGCTTTGCGATTAGCAGAGTTTAGGGTAATTTCTTATCCAGACCACACCTGGCATCATAGCAGGGATGCCGTTACTTAACACAGCCCTCCCATACAGCCCTCTGCCGAATACGGCGCCCTCGATAGAAAGTGCCAACAAAGCCTGGCAGTCACGATCTACCAATCTGGAGAGCAAACCTTGATGGCTGCCCTTTGTGATGCTTTTGAACGGCAGCACCTTGCCTCGTACTAGACTAAGTGGAAAAAGAGCTCCTTTCAAAGTTATGTGGAGCGCTGAGAGCAGCTGATGTCAGAGAGACGCAGGCGATATTCACTCAACTGATGGAAGTGGTTTTTTTCCCTGTCGTTTTAAGGATCAGAAACCAACAGCTGTTTACCCGAGCCGTGTAAGCCATAGACTGTAATGGCCAAAGCTCCTATTATATTCAATCATTAATACGTTTTTTAGCGAAACACAAATTCAAATGGGACCTGTCGTAAACATTACACAGAGCTGAACCAGACACTGAGATCCTGTCTAGACTATTGGTCATTGGAGAGAGAGGAACCACATGAAAGTCCCTTCCACCGGGGCTTCACAAAAAGGTGGTCATGGCTGTCGCCTGATGTAAACCCCCTTTCACAGCTTAGCGAGCCCAGACAATGGGACACATTTGTCCTCCACCCTCACCACCAACTCCCTCATGTTCCTTGTATCATCTTCCGCAAACAACGCAACACAAAAAGGAGCGCAATTAGTTGGTAATGTGCAGCAATATATCATCCATAAGGCGGGTGAGATGGATGCTAGCCGTGGCTCCGATGAGGGTCTGAGGGCCCCTTGGGGAATGAGGTGTTGGGCTGTTGTGGTGCCCGCGCTGTCTGAGCACCACAGAGAGACCTTGGCAGCGCAGGATGCCTTGTTTGAGGGAGGACAGAGAGAGAGAGAGAGATTGAGAGAGAGAGAGAGAGAGAGAGAGAGAGAGAGAGAGAGAGAGAGAGAGAGAGAGAGAGAGAGAGAGAGAGAGAGAGCATTTATTTACTTATTTTTTTGTCTGTGAGAATCCTAAAGGCCGCCCATTAAAAGCATGTCCTATTTGTGTTTGTTTTAATTGAAGTAGCTTGTGAACGAATATATTTTAACAGACTCAAATCATTGTCTGACAAAACATAGGTTAGCTTTGTTAGTCAGAATTGTAGAAGCCCATCACGGTAGCTGCCCCCTATTTGTTGATGGTTGAATCCATAAGGAAAGCGGACGCTTATGCATCCACCTCTGAAACAGTTTTTAATCCTACATGTTCATCTCTGAGGAGCTTTCATGATGGCTCCCCAACAGGGCAGTATCCTCTACAGAGCCCATGTAGGGTGGGGTGTGAATGGATGTGCCTTGGAATTGTTTGCCCACTGTGTGTTAGTGTGTGTGTTGGAGTGTGTGTATGTGTGTGTGTGTGTGTTTATGACAACGATAGATAGGGAGACAGGACACGGTTGCTCCTAGGTGTTTCGCCTTCCGTTGACAATCGTCAGGATCAAGACAGAGAAGGCAAACCAGTTGCCTTCTCTGTCTTTCTCTCTCTCTCTCTCTCTCTCTCTCTCTCTCTCTCTCTCTCTCTCTCTCTCTCTCTCTCTCTCTCTCTCTCTCTCTCTCTCTCTCTTTCGCTCTCTTTCTATCTCCTCTTGTTCTCTCTCTCTCTCTCTCTCTCTCTCTCTCTCTCTCTCTCTCTCTCTCTCTCTCTCTCTCTTTCACTCTCTCTCTCTCTCTCTCTCCCTTTCTCTCTCTTGTTCCCGTCATTCCTCATTGTGTGCCTAAGTGGCTACCATAACTTATGGATGAATATTTGTTCCCCTTTCTATGATTTATGGTCACTTGATAACTTAACGAAAAGTCTTACATAGAGCAGAAGGAGCATATGTCCTCTTTTTACATTCCCCTTGCACTACTATTTATTTATTCACCATCTGAAGAGGACTTCAGTGAGCCCTGGCACCGAGGTTGAAGTCGGCACAATCTCATTCCTCTTATTCAAGTCATTCATCACATTAGGGCTTGGGCTGTGCCTGAATTCAGCCCTTACCGAGAGCTTCAGGAGTCATCCAATGTGGCTCATTGTTATCTTCTCCCCTAATATACCCACAGCCACGGGCTTCCATTGGTTCAGATCTGATTTCATGATGTTTAGATTTGAACAGAACAGAAATTGAAACCATCGGTCTGAGCTAGTATTTCTGCATCGGTGCGTGTCGTAATTGATGAGCGCTTAGTGGCACAGCGTCCCCCCCCGCGCACGCGCGCGCGTGTGTGTGTGTACGTGCGTGCGTCTGTGTGTGTGTGCATCTGTGTGTGCGTGCATCTGTGTGTGCGCGTCCAAATAGCAAAGGGAGAATATAGCGTTACAGGGCCGGCCGTGTACTGCCCGATCCCTCCCGTGCGTTTCATCGGTCTGACATAGAACCCACTTCAGATCGATAGGGGAGGCTTCCACTCATGCGCTGGCCTTTGCTTGTGCACAACCCACGTGCACCAGCTCCGCGGTGCCGCTGCATAGAGTGCCGCACGCCGGCTTAAAGGTGGAGGTTACCTCAATCACATTCTGATGCATGTAAAGGCGAGATGATCTCGACGGATAAGATAGCTGCTAATCCCACTGATACCTCCTCCTCGCTATGTAAGCCTTTTTCCTCACCGTCTGGTAGGGCTGCTGCCACTGGGAGCCCGCGGAGAGTCAACCATGCCTTTAAGAGTGGAGTAAGAGCAGATTGTCATCTTTTCCCTGTGTATATATTAGGTCTGCTAAATATAGCAATGGAGGGGAAAGAGCACGCGGTCGTTTAGTTTTGTCAGGAGGAAGATGCAAAAAGAATTAAGAGGGTGGTGCAGAACGTGTGTGTATGTGTGTGTGTGTGTGTGTGTGTGTGTGTGTGTGTGTTTATGTGTGCATGAGTGTGTCTGTGTGTGGGTGCGTGTGTCTGCGTGTGTTCATCCATTTATGTTTGAATAAGTGTGTTCTTGTGTGTGTGTATTCGTGCGTGTGCGTTGGTGTTCCTCACAGAGGAAAGGTGAGTGTAAGTCATCCAATGATGACTACCTCTGGGGATAACATGATCGACTGACAGACCCTTTCCAATGACCCCTGGATCAATGAAGCACACCACCGTTTCTTTGCCTGCACTCTCATGTGTGTGAGTGATGTTTTGTGGAGCGAGAGAGAGAGAGAGAGATGGAGACAGAGGGAGGGAGAGAGAGACATAGAGAGTATGAAGCATATCCTTTTGAGTTCATTCCTTGCCTTTTCTCTGTTTCATTCGGACAATGTTCTCTTTGAATTGCCATGATCAGGAAATCTTCTTCCATCCTTCCATTCTTGCTTCCTCAGGCATCCACTGGGTTCTTAAGGAAAAAAGCAATGGGCTTTATGATCTGTCCCCACCTTCTCCATCATGTCTCTCCATAGTAGGACAGCTGCTTACCTAATACACCATCTCCCCTCCTCATAGCCAACCGCTGTGTAACCTCTGACATCTTGTGGACTGTACGGACTAGTGCCATGTCCCCTCTCTCTCTCTCTCTCTCTCTCTCTCTCTCTCTCTCTCTCTCTCTCTCTCTCTCTCTCTCTCTCTCTCTCTCTCTCTCTCTCTCTCTGTCTCTCTGTCTGTCTCTCTCTGTCCCTCTCTCTGTCTCTGTCTCTCTCTCCGTCTCTCTCTCTCTCTCTCTCTCTCTCTCTCTCTCTCTCTCTCTCCCAGATGAGCAAGATGCGAGGTATGAAGAAGAGAGAGAGAGGCTGAGCGAGAGAGAGAGAGAGAGAGAGAGAGAGAGAGAGAGAGAGAGAGAGAGAGAGAGAGAGAGAGAGAGAGAGAGAGAGAGAGAGACAGATTGAGTGAGAGAGAGAGAGAGAGAGAGAGAGAGAGAGAGAGAGAGAGAGAGAGAGAGAGAGAGAGAGAGAGAGAGGGAGAGATAGAGAGAGAGACCGATTGAGTGAGAGAGAGAGAGAGCCAAACCAACCGACCTTAACAAACCTTATCCTCCCGTGTGGGTGGCCCCCCTTATCTTCCCCTTATCTGTTTGTGGTGCAATTTACTTCTCCTCCTCCTCTCTCTCCCCCTCTTCCTCGTCCTCCTCTCCCCCCCATTCCCCTCGGTCGGCGGTATCACTTTTCCCCTGCGAAGGCCTCCTGGTTCCCCAGGACCCGGTCCAAAGTGAACCGTCAGGAAAATCGGATCCTTTTAAACTGAGGGGGAGGGGGTGAGGGGGTGTCAGAGGGGTGTGAGGGACAAGTCTTTTTTCAGCGCCAAAAAACCCGGGGGGGGGGCAAGTGTCCTTCAGGACGCCCTCCAGCCCACCGCGACCGGGACGGGATCGGACCCCCTGCGGCCAGTGGCGTCTCCGCGGTAACCCTAGATTCTGTTGACACTCACAAAGAGGTGGTTGGCGGGGGGCCGGGATGGGAGATGAAGGAGGGGGGTTGGGGGTAGGGGGGGGTTGCAGGCCTTGCAATCCTGGTGAACCAAATCAGCGTATTTTTCGGGGAGCGGCGAAAACAAAGTTGGAGTAAGGGGGGTTGAGTGACCGGTGCTGACGGATCAATGCACCCCCCCCCCCCCCCCCCCCCCCCCGAGGAGATAAGATCAGAGCTCACAACATCGCCAGGGGAAGGTTCTTGTATCAGGGGGCAGGGGGGGCAAGAGAAAAGACGGACAACCAGCCCGTTTTCCAACCCAACCCAGACGTCTAAACGCACCCGCAGCAGTAACAGCAGTGCCTACTTGATGACATTTGATCATCAGGACGTCATATCAGATGTCTGACCGCCCGGGCGCCTTGAGTCGCATTTTTGCCACGCTTGGCTGAGGTACGAGATGGAAGATATTTTTCAGCCGAATCAAAGGTTTTAAGCATGGTTGTGTTGCACCAACGCTTGTGTTTCGCCGACGCTTGTCTCTCCAGTAATCCCAGCAGACTAAGACTTTTTTGCATGCCTTCCCAGAAATCTCCAAACTTCAACGCCGTTGTTATCTAAAGAGGGGCACCTGCACGCGCACACAGCAGCTTTCCTTCGAGCAGTTACCCCCGAGTTCCCTTCCCTTCACATGGATCCCGGGTATAAGGCTAGTTGTCAGATTTACTGCCTCGCACCGCCGCCTTATTTGATTACCCGATTGACGCGAGCGTTGGCGGGCGACTGTGAGGCGCCGGTGAGCAACGGCATGCGGAACTGACGAGGACATCTGATGGCCTGCCAAGACCCTGTACTCTCAAGCTCAATTCGTCAGCTCTCCAGCCAAATCCAAAGCATCTCCCCGTTCCCCCGAAAGCAGTGTGGTGGTTTCCAAGGGGGTTGTGGGGGCGGGGGGGGGGGGGGGGGGGGGGGGGGGGGGGGGGGGCCCTCTCTGTCTTATTGGCTTTGAAGTGATCCTATTAGAGGTGCTGTGATATAAATAGACCGAGGGCTCGGGGAATGGACTTCCGGACACTAGTTTGCGGGGGGATTGAGTCATACGGGGGGAGAGGTTCAAACCGAGGGGGTTAAAGTGGCTGCGTTGCGTTTGTGTTGCCGTGTTAAAAAACGTTTTGTTTTTAAAAACCATTAGAAAAATTGCAATTCTAACTGAACCGCGTAACATCACAAAAAGCAAAAAAAAGGAAAAATCCAATCAAAATGAGATGACTCAGGGAATTGACGACTTTGTTCTTTGGAGTGCTTTCACAATTCCATCGGTGCCACTCCTCCTCCGTCACGGAGAACCGACGCCAACGCCGTCCATCACATCAACCTCGGCGCGGATCGATCCCATCTCCGTGGACGTAAATCGCTCCCCTGCCGTTTAACCCGCCCGACGTGGTACAGGCGCGTCATGTCCGAGGGCGACCATGTGTGTCATGGGCCCATGTTCCCCGGTGGTTCCAGCAACTGAGCATCCGATCTGTCGCTCAGACGATCTTTTGTGTGCGTGTGCGTGTTTGTGTGTGTTGGAGTCGGTGTGTGTGTGTGCGTGCGTGTGTGCGTGTGTGTGTGTGTGTGTGTGTGTGTGTGTGTGTGTGTGTGTGTGTGTGTGTGTGTGTTGGCGGGAGGGGGGGGTAGAGGGGGGGGCTGCTCTTTGTCTACGCCACGGTCTGGGAGAGATGATGGGCTGCTATTACAGCGCCGTTCATCAAAGAGGAGAGATTGAGGGTCTCGCCGGTCGGAGCCATCTCTCTCTCCCTCTCTCTCTCTCTCTCTCCCTCTCTCCCTCTCTCTCTCTCTCTCTCTCTCTCTCTCTCTCTCTCTCTCTCTTCTCTCTCTCTCTCTCTCTCTCTCTCTCTCTCTCTCTCTCTCTCTCTCTCTCTCTCTCTCTCTCTCTCTCTCTCTCTCTCTCTGTCTCTCTCTCTCTCTCTCTCTCTCTCTCTCTCTCTCTCTCTCTCTCTCTCTCTCTCTCTCTCTCTCTCTCTCTGTCTCCCAGTCTCCCTCTCTGCTCTGTGTTGTGATGGTGGATGTGATGTATAGGGAGAGTATATGTGAAGTATATGAAGGTGCGTGCCAGCATTCAGGCATTCAGGCAGGCCTCCCTGGGGCCCCCCGGGCGGTGTGCGGGACACAATAACCAGACGTCACCGCCACGCTTGGGGGCTTTTAACGTGTGGTTAATATGTTATATATTGTCATGCCTGTTGGGAACACAAACACACACAGACAAAACCACACAGACATATGGGCACTCACACACACATGTGGGCATATACACAAGTTTGTGCACACTCACACACGTATTCACACACAAACACACGTGCGCATAGACACACACACACACACAAACATGTGGCCACACACACACACACACACACACACACACACACACACACACTGATGCACGTGAGCAC
>NC_044067.1:6987719-6997719 GCF_902167405.1 Gadus morhua | reverse complement strand
CTGGCAGCCTCACAGACAACCCTACTCCCTATAAATAGAGCTGAAACCCATTGCCAAGAAATATTATCACCAGGGCTCCAACAAAGGCGATGGGACGTTTTTCATATATAAGCCATGCAAACTAAAGTTTTAATTGCCCAAACTTTTTCTCCCCGTTTCCCTCTCTGTGTTTGCTCAATGCAGCGCCAGCCTCAGCCTGCTCTATCCTCTTGCCTCTGGTGCATATGGAAACTCTAAGAATAGCTCTGTCACCTGATGGCGCTGATAATAGTGTATTGATGTCAGCTCTGCGCTGTCCCGTACCAACCAGCCCTTGAATGGGAGAGTGTGCGTTTGTGTTGCAGACTCCAAACCACAGCGGGACTGCATGAGCGCACTGCATATATTGGTCTGTGTGTGTGTGTGTGTGTTTATGTGTGTGTGTGTGTGTGTGTGTGTGTGTGTGTGGTTGTTTGTGTGAGTGAGGCTGTGTTGAGGTTTATTTGTGTGTGTGTAGAGGTGTATTGCAGTGTGTGGCTGTGTGTCTGTCTGTGTGTGTGTTCATGTTTGCGTGTGTGTGTTTGGATGCACATGAGTGTATGTGTGTTGGGATGTGTGCGTTGTTCAATAGTCCCCCCCTTCTCTCACTCTTACTCTCTTTGTCTCTGTATTTTTCTCTTTTAATCCCTCTCTCCCTCTCTCTCTCACTCTCCCTCTCTCTCTCTCCCTCTCTCTCTCTCTCTCTCTCTCTCTCTCTCTCTCTCTCCCTCTCTCTCTCTCCCTCTCTCTCTCTCTCTCTCTCTCTCTCTCTCTCTCTCTCTCTCTCTCTCTCTCTCTCTCTCTTTCTGTCTCTGTCTCTGTCTCTGTCTCTGTCTCTGTCTCTCTCTCTCTCTCTCTCTCTCTCTCTCTCTCTCTCTCTCTCTCTCTCTCTCTCTCTCTCTCTCTCTCTCTCTCTCTCCCTCTCTGTCTGTCTCTCTCTCTCTTTGTGTCTCTCTTCCTCTCTTTCTTTATCTCTCTCTCTCATTCCATCTGTCTGTGATTACGTACTCATTCTGTACTCCCTTGTTGTTTTGTTCAAGCCTTTAACTCCTCGCCTGGCTCTCTCAAACTTCCTCTCTCTTCATCATCTGTCTCCTTCCTGGTTCTCACTACATCATCTCTCTATTTGCAACTTTCTCCTTTCTCTACTCAAACCTCTCTGTATCTCTCTGTCTCTGTCTCTGTCTCTCTCTCTCTCTCTCTCTCTCTCTCTCTCTCTCTCTCTCTCTCTCTCTCTCTCTCTCTCTCGCCTACCAGTACTTTTAGTCTGGCTGCTAGGATCTGGCTGTTAGCTCCTTTCTCTTCTCTCTGAATCACACATCAATATCTCTTGGTACACTTAACCTTTCCACGTTCACACCCTGCATCTCCCAAGCACCCCCACCCCCTCTGTTGACCCCCTGGTGTGAGCTGCATAGAACGAGAGTGAGACACAGACAGCCAGACAGACAGACAGATGGAGCGTCCATCTGTCCATCCGTCAATTCCGTCTCTCCACCGTCCATGATGGACGGACGGACAGACGGACGGACGGACGGACAGATGGATAGAAAGAGATAGAAAGAGACGGATAGAGATAAAAAGACAGACAACGGGAGAGGGTTACAGTTGCATCCTCTCATCGTAATCAATTCCGCCCCAAATTTCCAGAGGAGCGATGGAGGTTGAGTCATCGAGAACGTCAGGCTTTCCTGGAAGCAGGAGCCACTGCCCCGGGTTAATACCATAATTCCTCTGGCTCTAGCATCTCACAGGCACTGTGAATGATCTCAGCCCACTGGGTCCTTTACAGAAGGGATGATGTCATGCATTTTCCACCAGAACACATGGCCTGTGCTATGGTGGGAATACAGGGGGATTCAAGCAAACAAAGGCATCAAATAACGTGGAGGACACTGCTTGGTGACATTTTTAATGCATCCGGTGTGACTCGTGTTATGATATAGAGGTAAACGCTGCCATCATCGGCAAAGACAAATGTAAAGAATGACTTCAGCGTGAGCTTCAAAATATGATGAAACAAGGTATGCCAGACACAAAACATAAAATGCAAAATGCCTGTGAATGACTTGCCTATTCAATTCAATATGAAACACTTTTTAAATGCGAAAGTAGTGATTTTTAACAGTCAAATCGCACACGCCCACACAAAGCACTTCAGTTCTTTTTCCCACAGAATTGTATCTACCATGCAATTCTTAACCAACACATTCATGAATTGAGGGTATGTGGTCCATGGAGATAAATATGTGCTTTTACCTTTGGCACCATGTTTTAAGTAAACAACTTTTTCACACTATCACTTGTACGATATTTTGGGGCATCAAAGTTAGTTGCTGCTCAATGCATTGAGAAAAGAGCCACAAAACATCACAGGTGTTGCTGTCTCATTGCGAGTGGCTGCCTGAGCAGAAACAAGAGCATAACAACCATTGATGGACATCTTCCATAATTTATCCTCGATTGAATTACCAACTAAGTGACACACAACAACTTAGAAACATAAGCTCTGTTTTCTTTTAATATATTGAGTTTCTATTTCCACACCGGGCATTGCCAATGTCCTGTTTCCGATGAAACCTAAAACCTAAATGAATCCATACTTTAAATACCCAATCCTACACCAATTAGAATTGGTAGAATTGGACACGGGTCCTGTCCTGCTCTTCATTGTCTAATGTCTAATTATTAAATTACAAATACAATTATCAACACACCCCATATTCATACCGGTTACATCATGGTTCCACCAAAAAATGCAGTGGCATGTCTTCTACCATGTCCGTTGTGTTGCTCTGTCTTCTTCTTGTCACCTGCACCTCATCATGTCTTCTGTTGTGTATATTTGGAGTTCCCTGCGGAGGTAGAAAAGCCGGGGTACACATGTGACCCGGGGAGTGCTTGTTTTACCCTGCGGTGGAAGCGCGTCCAGCTCGTTCTCACCGTGCAAAGATGAAGCAGTAAGCGTCTTCTAATTATGACACGGGGTGGTTAGTGTGTGTCAGTCTCCCTGACGATAAGTGACTGGACCCGGTGGATAGGGACGGTCGTATGGCACCGCATGCCTTATTCATAAAGGGCTGTACAAGAAAACTGCATTCGGGGAGGGACAGTTTCCCCGCTTCCGGTCCACATCCGCAGAGAAAAGCTGTATTTTATTTACTTTTCTTAATGGGGGGGCGGGCACGGGAACAGAAGTTGGTAGGTTGGGTTTGATATTAATTATGCACTGTTTTACTGTTTTGGTTTTGTTTTGTTTGCTTTCCTTCCTAACGTATTAATGATTGCAGTTTTTGAAAGAAACTATTTTTTTTCCCCGCCCACGTTTAAACGGTCTTTTGGCAGACGCAAATGTCATTTTTTAAGAAAAGTACTGCATTTGATGGACAGCTCACCATGTAAGCTACTGTAAAAAAGACTCAACGAGGAACAGTGGAATAAATATCAGGGTTATTCTTATAACTTATAACTCAGAAAGGGCGCAGACCCAAAAATGCCTCTGGAAGCAATATATAAGACCTACAACCAATCAGAGCAACAAAGCGTTTGACATTGCGCTCCCGAAACTACAGCAAACACGTCTTTCTTATCAAAAAAAAGCTTTTACAGAAATGCATCAACGTCTCTCCTCTGTCACATTGAACCCGCCCCATACTTAGACAACGGTTTGTGATTGGCCTGACCCGGACCGGATCTGCTGGAAACATGTCTGAGCAGAGCAGGGGGCCAGACCATATGCTAGAGCAAATAAAACATGAGCTTGCAGATTTGTCTGGTTCCCCGGCTAGGAACGTTCCATCCCCGGTCACATGCATCCTATCCTCACCTTATGCTGCTCACCTGAACCAATAATGCCATTGCACAGTGTTATGATTACACTCACTGCACTTAAGCTCTAAATTTAGTACCTTGTGATTTGCAATGCATCCCTCGATACCGACAATATCCAATATCCAATCCATTACTTTTAATGGATGATACATAGGCCAGCAGCAGGGGCTCATGAGTAGTATGGACGTCTAGTAAAGGCATCTAATCAATTTGTAGGCATTTGAGAAAATCTCCCTTTCATCTATGTATCATATGACCTCCGACCTGATATGTGACCTGTTAAGGATTGCTTCTCGTCATCGGATCTTTGCATTGGAAATGTATTCTGGTAATATCCTGTCGAGCAGCTATCAGATAGCCCTCTATTAGCTATCAATAGTGGCTTCTCTGTAGCTGTCAAAGTAGGATTCTTTGACCGTGAATCTTCTGAGCTTATGGCTTTAGGAATACTGCTATTGCCTAGCGAGCACCAAAACCTGCAGGCAGCACATCGCATTGACATTCGAAGAGCAACCATCCCCATGCCCAAAGAATGACTTTGTGAGCCTTTTCCAGACGCCTCTGCTGCAAGGGAGAGGAGTCAAGACCCTCTGCATCCCTGGGTTTAGTGGCACAGTGTGTGGACAGTGATACGGTAGCGTATTCACCACCGCTTCCCTCTGTCGGAGCCAGTGGGGACGGCTGCCGTCGCGACCGTTCCCCCCCCACGGCCTGTCCCTGTCCTCCTCTTCAAACCTCCTCTCTTTCTGCTCTCTGCGTCTCTCGGTTTCTCCTCCCGCCTCCTTTCTTCCACTGGTTCATCTCTCTTCCTCCTCTGGTTCTCCCCCCCAGCTCCTTTCTACCTCCTCTCTGCTCCTCTCCCTGGATGACAGCTCTGCCACCGGTCCTCTCTCTCTCTCTCTCTCTCTCTCTCTCTCTCTCTCTCTCTCTCTCTCTCTCTCTCTCTCTCTCGACTGCAGGCCACATAAATATATCATTTGCCAGTTTAAATCCACCCCTTATTTTCTTGTCCCTTACTCTCTCTCTGATTCCTGACTGCTGCTTTCCCTTCTGCCCTCCCTTGTCTCTGGTCCTGAGCAGCAGCCTGATTGTATGTCTTATGTGGAGCTGCGGCTGCACCAGTGTGTTGACCCCTGGTAAAATGTCAGCCATGTTGACTGCTCTGGGCTTCCCACAGGATTAACCCATTAACCCGCAACAGCACACACACACATACACACACACCGACACAAGCACACATGCACACACACTGGCACAGACACGGACGGGAACACATACGCACCGACACAGATGGACCCATACATTCGCACACAAACACACACACTCACATATACACACACACTCACACACACACACACACACACACACACACACACACACACACACACACACACACACACACACACACACACACACAATCACACACACACACACACACACACACACACACACACACACACACACACACACACACACACACACACACACACACACACACACATAAAAAGACACACAGATACACTGACACACACACAAACATGAGCACACACACACACACACACACACACACACACACACACACACACACACATGGGCAGACTCGTACAAAATCAAGAACACTCCCCCCCCCCCCCCCCCCCCCCCCCCACACACACACACTATGTGATTTGAATTACCGACACCCGCTGCAGTGCACTCACATATATATATTATATAAACAAACAACCAGAAGAAAATGGCAATCAATTACCATCCATATTTAATAGGGCCTCTCTTTAAACAGGCCAATGGTAATGTGTTGAAATGGCCGGGCTCCACTGCTGTGAGTCAGGGCTCATCACAAAACACAGGCCGGGCCGCCGTCTGGGGCTGTCGTGTCAATCACCTCCGCTAAATACTTCATTTGCTGACTTAATACTGCCCCCCCACCCCCTCCCCCCACCCGTCCTCGCTGATTAAATGCCATGTTTGACTCCAAAATAGGTGTCTGGCTGTCACCATTTAGCTCAGGAAATGGATCCCAATCACAGGTAAAAAAAAAAGAACGGAATGAAACCCCCTCCCCCTCTGTGCGCAGAGCCGTGGCGGAACAGACGATGTGCTGGTAAGATCCAGGGGGGTGATGAACATCGACCTTTGGCTTGACCCGTGGAGGCCGATCCGGGTGTATAGCACCGCTGCTGCGTGCCGGTGGGTTCATGCGGTTTGGTTTTGGTTCGACATCGAGGGGGTTGGAGGACAATGAGCCCTGAGCCAGAGTCATTCGACATAGGTTTGACGTCATTGTGCGCTACAGAGTTCTGCAACACACGCAGGGTATGGGTGGCGGATGGACCCTTAGCGTGGCCACTGAACGTGCTGCACGAGCAGGAGAGCGTCCAACAGCGCTAAAGTCCCTCGATAAGGGGGGCACTTCCCCTGCTGAAACACTCTCCGAGAAGGTTGAGTGTGTGCAGAGTGGCAAGCTCGCTAGCGCCTGTTTTGTTCGCTGCGATCGCATTAAGGCGAGAACGAATGTGCGAGAGATGGAGAGAGCGCCGTGCGCCGTTTGTGTGTGTGTGTGTGTGTGTGTGTGTGTGTGTGTGTGTGTGTGTGTGTGCCAAGGTGTAGGTTGCAGGTTACATCAGCGATCAGGCTGGTCGAGTGGGGAGTCAGTGCAGGTGTGTGCGCGCCCGCGTCCCCACGGTGCTTACGGACAGCTCCGCACCGCGCCGCGCCGGGTGCTCGCCGAGAGTCGCCTGACGTATTCATCTCCATCTGTTGTTTAGAGGAAACAACACAAGGCTGTGCTCTGAGGGGAGGGGGGAGACGCAATGAGTTGTCATCGCACAATGTGTTCACACAACAGCGCAAGGTCCAGACAAAGTCAAATATGTACAGACAAAGTTACATATATATGGATGTATTCATAAATACCCGATTTTTTCGACTTTGGGATCGTTACCCCTCCCCCATCTGTGAATCCTCCATACGCTAAACCTCTCTAACACTCACACACACCCCTGCCCCAGAGAGTTGTTGTAGGGTGTCCTATAGGTGTAACCGTTTAATTGGTCCCCCTGTGAGGATGATTGATGGAGGGCAACGCTCTGCTGCCATGGCTGACAGATACCCTGACCCTATTGATCGGCAGCTCTGGAGTTCACCTAGCCAATCAGAAGGTTCAGCCTCAGTCTACACATACCTCTGTGTGTGAGAGCTCACACACCCTAACCTCTGTTTTAAAGCAAACGATATGCATCTCACGTATGTGTGTGTGTGTGTGTGTGTGTCTGTGTGTCTGTGTGTGTCTGTATGTGGCTGTGTGTGTGGCTGTGTGTGTGTTTATGATGACACAGTGTCAGGAATTTGAATCACATTACAATGTTAAGTCACAAAAAAAGTAAGCCTGATCAACTTCCTAATAACTGTCCTATAAACGGTATAAACTGGGGGAAGTGTGCTTTCTATGATAAAGGGTTATCTACAAATTATGGCTTAGCTCTGCCACATCTCTGAGTATGGTATTCATTCATTTTACGCTAGAAGTGTTCGGCACCAATGATTGGTTTGCTTTACTCGGCCATCATGAAGGAGAGCTACATGCTGAGTTCATAGTTTGCCAAAAGAATGTAGAACATAAAGGTATAACATGAAGCATTGTTTAGTTTGGGATGTGCTCTACATCACATTTTGTCATGTGTACATAAACTTTAAAGCTACAGGAATCGAGTTGAATTACTCCGACTTGCAGCAGTATAGAGAAACCTCAGCCTAAATCTCAGCTTGGAGAGAGTAGAGCGAGGTAGGGGTGAGTAACACAGTTTTTTGTGCTTTTTCAAAATTTCGCCTGGAGCTAGGTTGAAATCGCAAATCTTGCATATTGTACCTTTAATGATGGTTTAGTATGAAAGTGTTTCCATTGTGTTTTTTTGTCATCCAGAATATGTGGCATAACCCTTACTATCACAGCTATGTGTGTCTGGGTTTGAGTTCGAGTTGATAGGGCTTTGGTTAAAGCCTGCTGGTTGCAACCTTTGTCCAATGCTAGCTTTGTAATATCTGCTACTTTATGAAAACGGCCTCCACTACAATATTTATTTCCTTGAATTTTGCCAACAGCGAAATAGCCTCTGTTTTACCAACAATAACTTTTCGCCAAAATCTTCACCACTGAATAAATCCAACAGGACAAAATACAAAGCACTTTGTTTGAGGGAATACATTACAGATATATAGGCTACTGTTTCTTTAGCTACTACAAATACAACTTCAGCCCCAAATTAGCTGTATATTTTCATCTTCAATCCACACTATTATTTTTTATCAGCCCTGAATTTGTACTCCATTAAGACTACGTAGTCAACTTGCATTTGATCAACACACATTACGGATGAGTTGATTTTCAGTGGGATATAATAAGCATTCACTGAAAAACATTAATGATGTGCAGAATGAACACCACAATATTACCAGACATTTACCCCCCGCTGGCTTTATTTGCACATTTTGTACCCACATGCGCTGTGCTGGTGTGAAAATGGGCGAGTGATGAGCGACGCATGAATGGCTTTTCGTCCGTAATGTAATGTAAGCCCGTCTGTCAACACAGTCATTGATCATTATTTCTGGATGAATGTAAAGCAGTTTGTCTCTTTCAGGCTTTTGCAGACCCAGACAGCGCTAACATGGTGCCCTCATAGTGGTTGTCCTGTACTAATGTGAATCACGGCCTCCTGTGAGTCGGGGTTTGTTTACACCGTGACGTACCCCCGCGCTGTATCGCTAATGCAGCACCCGTTCTTCTGAAGATCGATTGACCCTGCTCCAGCCACGATGTTACAATATGAGCCAGAGCATAATTACTGTGATTCATTCCCTGCTGTTTCCCTCCCAGGTGCTTCCCTCTAAGATTGAGCGTAGCCTTTAGCGCCAGACATTTGATCTCGCCAATAATTACCAATGTGATAATTATCTTTGAAAAACACTGGTCCGCATTCTCGTAGAAGGGCCGATCTGCGTGGCTGTCGGCTGGAGCTGTCCGCGGTGCTGAACCACGGACAAGTTCACTTCAGACCCATTTCACCCTCCACGTTCTATCTTTAACTCTTTAGTCTTCTACTTTCAACTCTTTTCATCTCGGAGCTTTCCGACCGGATGTGTGGCGCCTGTGCCTGGTTCGATGCGTTGCGAACCTTCACTTGCGTTTCATGTTTTTTTGTGACGAGCACCATGTCGCAGCGCGGCCCAAAATGGGTTCGGCTGCATTATTCATTCATTACTTAGTTTGAAAGTTTAAGGCCGTGAGCATGTCAAGTTATTTATGTATGTTTGATACTAAACCACCCGTTTTATTTTTCTACATTTCCTTTTTTTTTTTTTTTTCTGTCTTTTTTTTTTCTCAGTCGCCACCGTCTCTCTCTCTCTCTCTCTCTCTCTCTCTCTCTCTCTCTCTCTCTCTCTCTCTCTCTCTCTCTCTCTCTCTCTCTCTCTCTCTCTCTCTCTCTCTCGCGCTCTCTCTCCCTGTCTCTCCTACACCCTCTCCCGATCTGCCTTCCTCCCACTCCCCCCCCATCTGCCTCCCTCCCTCTCTCCCCCCATCTGCCTCTCTCCCTCCCTCTCTCCCCCCATCTGCCTCTCTCCCTCCCTCTCTCCCCCTCTCTCTCTTTCTCTCTCTCTTGTTGATAACTATAAGTGGCTTGTTAGACAAAACAGCCTCTGCTCCACTCTGGGTGTAAAAAGTGAGTCCCTGCCGTGTGTTAGATTCTAGATCCTTGTGGGCCGATGGTGAACATAGGATCCCATCAGCTTCTCTTTGAGCCTAATCCCTGCAGAATTGTCCCCTCATTCGTTTCACTTTCGGGGTGTCCTCTATCTGTAAAAGCTATAAATGACCCAGAGCTGTAGTTTACTCATGCATGCTCTTATATTATAAGTACATTATGTGTCTACGTGTGTGTGTGTGTGTGTGTGTGTGTGTGTGTGTGTGTGTGTGTATGTATGTATGTGTAAATGTGAGTGTGTGTATGTGTGCGTGTGTGCACACTTTAAAGTGGTCTCTGGGTGCTTGTGTGGCTGCTATCAATAACAGTTTGCCGGTTCCAGTGTGTGCTTTAGGGGTGAGGGAGGGCCGCGGGCCCGGGGACCTGAGTGCCCGTGTAGAAGAGCAGTT
>NC_044067.1:6980219-6982719 GCF_902167405.1 Gadus morhua | reverse complement strand
AAGGGGGGGGCGCACATATCACCAGTAAGCCCCCTCTCCAGATAAGAGACCTATCCACACACACACTAACTTCGGACCGCTCACCTTGGACAGTTTGGTGAAGTAGGTCATGAATATTCAATGGGGAGCACATTGTGAGGCGCTGTGCATAGGGGAATCGATAGGTGCACCTCACACACACACACGCACACACACACACACACACACACACACACACACACACACACACACACACACACACACACACACACACACACACACACACACACACACACACACACACACAATCTTAAAAAACATCATGCATGTGTGTTTGTGTGTGCTTGTGAGAGAGAGAGAGAGAGAGAGAGAGAGAGAGAGAGAGAGAGAGAGAGAGAGAGAGAGAGAGAGAGAGAGAGAGAGAGAGAGAGAGAGAGAGAGAGAGAGAGAGAGTAGCTCTGTCGGGGGAGTGTGTGTGACCCACCCTCTCACCGTGCAGTAACTCCGGCGCCAAAGTGCTTTCGGTGAACAAGGAGAATATCAAACAATTGGACAGTTCTGGCATGTACATAGCCTCTCTACGGACTGGCCAATAAACATTGAGTTTATGAGTTTGTACTTATTCCCTAATTGGCAGCCGACTCGGACTGTGACATTATCGGACAAATCATTTCACTCCAATTTGGAGTCCTTCCAATGACTCAAGATGTTGTGTGCTGGAAACGCGGAGCGTGGTCTCCAATCGTCTCTGTGCTTTACAGCCGCCTCCAGAATAAGTAATTGACACAAAGCAACCACTCTTAATGGAATCCAGCTCATGAACCGGAGTCCGAAAAGATGAACACATAGCATGATAGCATAGAGTCGTTTAAAATAGAAGAGCCAGCCGCGGTGCAGGGAAAGGTCACAAGAAAAGTATAGGCTGCGCGCTTTCAGAAGACGATCTTATCTATTATCTGAAAAACATGGCTCGCTTGGCCGCCGCCGCCGCTACTTATCAGGAAGGGAGAAGGCATTGTCTTTAATCAGTTAATGCCGCGCTGGGATGAACTATCCTGATGAAGTCATGCTTAGGGCTCGTATCGAGTGTCAGGCCCCTTCCTGAACTGCTGAACTCAGCCATATATTTAACAGCCCCCGAGTTCCCCGGGGACGCACACTTATAATAAGGGGCTCTTTTTTTTTTTAACGAGCGATACATTGAATGAACGTGGACGTGTGCCCTCTTCCTAATGCGAGCAGGGCACTCTGAGTAAAATGAGGATGGCATGTTACGCAGTAGCGCGGGGGAATAAAGTGTGGCCGTGATTCTGGGTGTAGGGGTGGCAAGGCGCGTGATAAGTTGGTGTTTTCTTATTTGAAGTGCTCCTTCCTTTGTGTTTTAAATGTATTTTTTCTTGAAGATGAGGTCGTCTCCTTGTTTTAATCGATGTGGTGTCTGCTGGCAAGTTGTTTTACAGCACGGTGGAAGAATAGCCATGCCCGCCGGTCTGATTTGTGTGCACATCGCCGGAGATTTACGATTAGGATTGACGTTTTTTATCTCGCGAACATGGCTGCTGCATTCTTGCACTTGTGTGTGTGTGTGTGTGTGTGTGTGTGTGCGTGTGTGTGTGTGTCTGTGTGTGTTTGTGTGTGTCTGTGTGTGTCTAGGCTATCGTGCTGCAATCTGTGCTCCAGATCTATATAGACTGCCTGTCTTGTATGCACATTGTTTGTTGTATGTGTTGTTTGCAAGGGGGGGGGGGGGGGGGGGTGAGACACACACACACAGTTATTCAGCAACACAGAGACAAGCTCTCAGAAATTACACGGCCGTTGTCGCGGCAACAACCCCCATCACTGACACCACCCCCGTCATTTTAACACCCGTGTCACCTTTGCACTTTTCTCTCACACTTTTAATTCCCTGAAGGATATTTTCACACATTTTTGTCATCTTCCACTCTAACCCTGTCGCTGACCTTTCACCTCCCAGCTGCGTCTCTGTGTTCGTCGCTCCTTGTTCACCGAGATGAACAACCTGAACTCTTTATGACTGTTGACTAAACGTTCACATCCCTGTTCGTCATACATTCCTCCCCTTTCATGACCGCTTTCATCCATTGCTATTGTGACCCACTGATTCCTGAAGATGGATATCTTCTACCTTAGTCGAGCAACGCTCTACACTGTCCTCCTGCCTCCCAGCGGACGTGGACTTGTAACCGTACCTGCGCTGCCTGTGTGTTCTTATTTCCCACAGACCTGTACTTGTCAGTGTTCACCAGGGGGCAGACATTGTGGTCGGGGAGGGGGCGGGGGCGGGGGCAAGGCCGGGTGAATTGAGTTAACTCTGTGTTTACCTGTGCGCTGTGTGCGTAGTTTCAAAATAACTTCCTGGAGTTTACTTTGGGGAGATTCCCTCCTCGTTACCTAGCAACGGTGAGCTACCACTGCAGAGGCCGATATAGTAGAAAATAAATAAAGCAGAGCACGTAGACCTCTTTCATCCGCTACTGGCAACAATAATATGAGACTT
>NC_044067.1:6945219-6975219 GCF_902167405.1 Gadus morhua | reverse complement strand
CACACACACACACACACATACACACACACACACACACACACACACACACACACACACACACACACACACACACACACACATACGCACGCACACACTCTGCCGTTCTTGATAAATCTGTGGAGAGACAGTGTTTGATTGATGTCATACTTAATGCATAGACATAGATCGTTATGATGTAGTCCTGCCATTTCCCCTGACCCATTCACCTGTCTTAATGAAGCCATAGAAATACTTGCACACACACACACACCTACACACACACACACACACACACACACACACACACACACACACACACACACACACACACACACACACACACACACACACACACACACACACACACACACACTATATCCACATGTAGGAGGAGTGTGGCTAGTCACCATGTGAGGGAGGGGCGGGGGGGGGTAGGTCAGGACAGGGAGGTTAGGGGACAATTTACAGTAAAACAGCCTCTAATGACCATCAGCGTCATATCTTCCTCCATTACAGTTACCATCGTCCTTTCATTATCTCCGGAGGGAAAGTCGCCCCCACTCAGCCATGCAGCTAAAGGGGCCGCGGTTCCTCCATAAGCGGCGGCCTCATGGGGGACGTACGGGTGGCGCGTGCCAGGAATTGCCCTGCCCTTATGGAGGCCCAGTAAGACATTAAGTCACGGCTTCAGCGACGTGCAGGGCCCCTCAATGAGGTATAAGCGCTCATGTTTCAGTGCGCTTTGTCCAGTGCGGGTCACGGTTGATGAATGGACAAGCTCGGTAATGGCCTGCATGGCATACCGATGACTCTGTTATGTGGGCACCTGCCAGCAAAGGTGTTTCACTCTTTTCAATCAATGTCACAGAGTATGTGAGTTATTGTGCGACAACATCGCACCACACAATTCAAGAGAAAACGTTGTTTTAGATCGTTCTGTGCTTTTACACAAAAACGCCCGACCCAACGTTTGAATTGGCTTTGGGTCTGTGTGCCTGTTGCTGATGTACTGATGTTTGTGTGTTTGGAATTTGGCAATATTTGTGTGTTTAGTGCGTGTATGCGTCTGAGCGCGGGTGTGCACGTTTGTGTGTGTTTGGAAACTGGGGTGTGTGGGAGTGAGAGGTGGTGAGAGCTATGCGACGCTTCCGTCCTCCGATGGTAAAGACTTTCCCCCATGCAGGTGTCTCCTCTAACTGCGCCGGGAGTACAGCCAACTAATGTACCCTGTAGTGCTAGCTGGCCTGGTTCGGTTTGAGTGGTGTGTTGGGAGCGGCCAACTCCTACCAACTTTAAACTCTTTGCAGATCCATCAAACATGATGCATGCTCTGTCTCCGCCCCCTAATTTGAGTGAAATTCATGGGCTCCTTACGTTCATCACACACACGCACACACACACACACACACACACACACACACACACACACACACACACACACACACACACACACACACACACACACACACACACACACACACACACACACACACACACACATTTTATGCTAATCGTAACCTACTTGCAACACGATGTATGCACATTCCCAGGTCATTAGCAGCAGACACGGCATACTTTAGACACGAGACGCATACGCCTGATGCCAGCCTATCACATGCATGCATACATTCATCAAAAACATGAAGATGTCAACGTATAGGCCCGGGTTCATTACCACCACATATCTCTCTCGTTATCTCTTGTTCCCTCTCTCACAAAAACACACGCACCCATACACAAACACACAGACGCACACCCACACATGTCCAAACTCACAGACGCACGCACACACAAGCTTGGCGTGTGCCCTCACTTCTGGATGAGCTCATTATTTCACACACATATCACATGCGTGCTTGTAGATATTGAATAGCATCGAATTCCATATAGCAACTTGGGACACACACCCACACACACACACACGCTGAAGGCTGGCCTGTGAGAGGGCTATAGACTAATTGATATTCTTCAACACTGCTCAGGGCTTCTCCAAGGAAGCCCTTACGCTGTAGCGGTGCTGACAATGCACTTTCTACCCCTGCTGCAGACTCACTACACCATCAAAGGAGGTGTGTGTGTGTTTGTGTGTGTGTGTGTGTGTGTGTGTGTGTGTGTGTGTGTGTCTGTGTGTGTGTGTGTGTGTGTGTGTGATTTTATGTGTGTGCGTGTGTGTGTGTTTGTGTGTGTGTGGGTGTGTGTGTGGACATGTATGTGTGTGTGTGTGTGTGTGTGGCTTAGCTCTTGAGTGTCAGGTTGTGCGTGTGGTTGTGTGTGTGGTTGTGTGTATGTGAATGTGTGTGTGTGTGTGTGTGCGCAAAACAGAGACATTGGTTTACAACAAAAAGATCCAATGCGTGTGAACAGTATTCCCTCATCTCTCGCTGTAACTCTCGACGCAATTCATCTTCATCCTTACGCAACTGCGCTTCATATTTCTATAGCTTCCTTTCGCTTGTCCTCTTTCTCTGAAAAACTCTGCGACAATGCATTCCATTTTGTTTTGTTTTTCCTCCCGGATAATGTGTGGTATTAGAGAATGGCGTTTTGATTGGAACTGTCATTCAGACTGTAGACGGTAAATTGCCTCGACGTGCTTGAGAGTGTAGCTGGTCCCCTTTTCTCACCGAAATCAGGTTATCTCTGGCCGTTTGATTGTCCAAGGCACACGACGCGAGCCCCCTCGGCTACAGTGTTCCTATTAGCTGTGGATCTGCTTGACCTTCTTCCCGAGCTCCCCTTGGGGAGAGCCCGGCCACTGCACCAACCAGCACAAGTGAGGCTCCATAAGTGGAGCGTCCTCGCGGTAAGCAGGAATTCAATCGGACAATCAAGCTGTGATCACGACGAGTACTGTCGACCCAGCCCGGTGTGTCTGACTCTAACCCTCTCAGCCCTCCATCCTCTCTTTCCTTCTCTTTCTGCAGAGTCCCTCGCTCTCTATCTCTGATTGTGAATGTGAGCCTCTCTTTGTGTTTCTATTGGAGTGAGACGTCCATATTCATCACATACGATAATGCTGCAAAATCATGTCCCTCTTGAATAACAGGTGCTTCGCCTTGAGACCCATCTGTATAAATCTAGGTCAAACACAATAAAATGATGAAAGACCGGTCTGATACTGCCTGCTATACCACACATGGTTTCGAAATACTGTTGAAAAGAATAAAGAATCATCATTTACTGCATTACAGTATACCATAGTGTATTACACACCCCTGCTGGGGGTCTTTACACCCTTGTCTGAATCCCGACCCCCCCCCCTCATGGGAGACGGACCCCCCGTCACCAGAAGCCATGCTGAGACTGTGTTGCTGGCTTAGTCAGTACAACCCGTGCATTGTATGTGTACACGTAGCAGCTCATTCACAGCAGGAACCAGGGAGAGCAATACCACCCGTTGCACTCCCCCCGTGGGAGACTGCAAAGCTCCTTCTGAGTTGAGGGATTGGCCCTAACGTGGGCATTTAGTCCACAATCAATCGAACCCTCTCAAGTAGGACGAATATTGAAGGATTTACTAAGTAAAAACATTGATGATTTGGGAAATAAAGAGGAGAATCAATCACAAATAACGAGTTACACACACACACACACACACGCACGCACGCACGCACACACACACACACACACACACACACACACACACACACACACACACACACACACACACACACACACACACACACACACACACACACACACACACACACACACACACACACACACAGCTCCAGAAGCACTTGTGTGCTTGATAGACTGGGCTCTTTATGGGCTAATCTGGCCCTTTTTCTGATTGCTTCACTAGATGGACTCATGGCATTTACGGGATTTGATTGTAAGTCCCATAGCATGTGGGGGGTGGGGGAGTGGGGGGACAAAGCCTTGATAAGCAAAGCCGTTACTCTTTTTTCAATTAAATTAGCTTTTCTCCTCAGGCTTTGAGGAGAAAAAGTCGGATTATCGTTCCTTCTTTCTTTCTCTCTTTCCTTCTGTTTTTCTTTCTCTCTGTCTTTCTTGCTGTTCTCTCCTCCCATGACGCTCTGGGCCTTCACACGCTGGGAGCACCTGCTGACTTTATTCCACCAGGGGGGGCTGGTGATGATGGAGATGGTGGGGACGGTAGGGGTGGCGTGGGGTTGATGGTGAGGGTACAGTGTTGGGTGGGGATGCTGGTGGTGGGGGTGGTGGTGGGGGTGGTGGTGATGGAGATGGGGGTGGTGGTAGGGGCGGGGGTGGTGGTAGGGGCGGTGGCGGTGGTAGGGGCGGTGGCGGTGGTGGCGGTGGTGGTGGTGGTGTTGGTGGGGGAGACATCCCTTCCCCCAATAGACAGAATCGACCGTCCTTCTCATCCCATCAAGATTTGCCTCCAGCCCCACGTCCACCTGACCTCTTGATAATTGGGATGTAAATCGCATTAGACTTGGATCTGCCCTGATGAGCAGAGAGATCGGGGGGGGGGGGGGGGGGGGGGGGCTTCCCAAGTCTTCATTCAGCCTTGGCACATCCACAGAAACAGCACTGTGGGCAGATGGCTTTCTATGGGCATATTTCTTGATTGCAATGTCAACGACACAGGAAGAGAAACGGTAATGGACAGACGGAATGATTCTTTGAAATTACCTTATTTGTATGAATCATGTGTGTTCTTATCTAGGCTAGTTTCCCCCCCTAAGATGTACCATCATATACTCTCTGACGCATGCGAGCCTGTATATTAAATACATAAAACTTTGATGACATTCTAACCGGTTTCCCAAACAAACATTTAAACTACAATAAAACCATCTATTCCCTTCACATTTCTCGTGGCATTCAGCGCAACATCTATAGAAGCGGCGTGTCATTGTTTAGACTTTATGGGACAAATTGATGTGAACACATTGGGGCGGACGGTGGCTGGACGCTAACCACGTTAGCCCTATAAGTAGAGGCTTTAGAAGTCTCCGGAAGCCATGTTAGCGAGGGGGGAAAGGTCTCGGTCCGGTCGCCGTGGGAGCGGGCGGTCTGCCCTGCCATGGACTCGCGCAAGTTCTCGTGTAGGAGGAAGAGGCATCTAGGTATGTAGGCGCTGCCTTATCTATCCTTCCTCTAATAGCAAGCAAAGGGGGTCGCGGGATGGCTGGTGTAATATCAATTCAGACGGCTCAGTAATCGACTCGTCAGGCCTCAGGAGTGTCTCCTGTGGTCTTCCGCGCTCTGGTCAGGCTTGCAGTGTTTTTATTTTTTTATTCCATGTGCTCTTTCTGTTGGAAAGCTTATCAGACCGTCCACACGTCTCCCCTACCTCCCTCCCTCCCTCCCTCCCTCCTGCCCTCCCCCTGAAGTCTGTGTGGTGCAGTTGAAGAGTTAGAATCGGTGGCTGGGCACTGCTACTCTCTCCTGCTCCCCCTCTTGCCAAAGTTGTCATTGTAAGGTTTGCTTTGCTTTGTTTCAATATGTTTGGATTAGTTGTGTTGTTTCTAGACAGCAGGCCTAAAGGAAAGGGTATTACACAGCACTTGAGGCAAGCAATGAGATTTCTATCTTATTTTTTTAATTTATTAAAATGCCACACCAACAGTGTCAATCTGTTTCCGTAGATGTAATCAATATAGTAACATTCTAATATTAAATTTTCGAAAAAACCAACAAAAAACATTTTGTTAACAATGCTTAGGCCTATGTACACATATTGCTGTTGGGTGTTGCAATTTCACGCCATAGAGCAATATATCATCATTTATATTCATAATAATCGTTTCAGCAGCGACGCATATATCACCATTTATGTTAAGTCTCTCTCTGAGAACTCTCCCGGTCTCCACCACCACTGCGTCGTCGTGCGCATCCCAGGACTGAGGGGACTATTGTTGAGGAGACAGTGTCCGCTGCTGGTGGCTTCGCTAACTGCAGTGACTTACCCGTGTAGTACTCGGAGCCACCCGGCAGTGTGCGAGAGAGAGACACGGCATAGGTGAACTCTATATACCATCCGCCGCGAATGAATAGGTTAAAGTAGCCTACTTGGACTCAAGGAATCCGCTCACGGTTTGTGTTTCGCGTTGAAACCCGAAGTATCATGTTAAATATTGTGCACAGAAGAGTAGAACCCCCACCCCCTACACACACACTAACACACACACACACACACACACACACACACCATTGATCTGCATCTTTGCTGCAGAGCGACCCTCCTCCACGATACATCATAGGCTTATAGAGACGAGCTATAAACTGACGATGATAATTCGTTTATTAGGCTAGGCTGTGGTTTTAAGCGTCAGCTGTGATTTGTTTAAACGGGTTTTTATATTTGAGCCAGATAGAACATAATCACTCTGAGCAAGCTAGACGACCATTTTCCCTAATATGTGGTGTGTCTGCTTCAACAAGTGCGTTGTGCAGACGGAGATCCCAAACGTGTTGCGCTCCGAATCCCCAACGCGCCAGATGTTAAATGACGCCGACAAACAGCAGATGGCTCTCTTGAGTTTTAATTTCTGTGGGCTATACACGAGATTGAGAATTCATTTGAAAACAAGAAGGGTAGGTTGTAGTGTTGAATGTTTTGCCTTGATTCAACAGAACCCAACGGGATTCGTAATTGAGGGAACGACGGTGTTCTTACGCGTTATTATAACGACACACATAGATTGGATTCTAGCAGTTTGTGATTGTGCTGGGTTTCCAATCACACCTGGAACGTTGTCACGGCGTCAGAGAGGACGGGGTCTGCCGAATTCCTGCTCCTCATGCGTGTGAATCACCGTGGAGACTCTACCGGGAGGAGTGGTGCTGTCCATGGTGCTAGACGGGCGACGGGCCAGGGAGCAGCATGCATTACGCACGTCATAAAGCACTAGTTACGGGGTCCAGGGTGCCCGGTCCTTCTGTACGAAGCCGATTCATGTTCATTCATTTGGCGATATAATTTGAGTTATAAAATGTGAATTGTGTGACATGCAGGTGTGTTGGTGAACCCATCCCTTAGCTCGACATGATTGAATACCATAATGAAAACTAGGATTTAATATGAATTGGCAATTTGGCAAAAAAATAAAATCTATTATTATTATTATGAAAAACCAGGCTGACGTTTTCAAATGTAACGACATCTATATCTATCATGTTTCTCGCTTTTAGAATTTTTTGATAGGGACGATATTCTGGGGGCTTTCTGGTCTGCTCGGTGTCTACAGCCCACCTGTAGGCCACCTTGAGGGGCATTATCACTCTGAACAATAATGACCTTTGTCTTTGAAAACACTGTAAATCCCTTGAGATAAAAGCGTCCCCTAAACCAAAGTCATTAATGGTGGCGCCACTAAATAAATACAGTCTATCAACCACTTAGGACTCATCAAGACCGTCGGAGGATGAGTTTTTCTTGTAAAAAATAAAAAAATCCCTCTACGGTGAAAAAAACTTTCCCATTTCCCAAATTAGCTGTAGGGAAATCCATGAATTGAACGAAGTCACCAAATTGGGTTGACCTTACCTAACCACCAAAAGCCCAAACCCAATCAGATCACACGGACGCCTTCCGTCGACCTATTCTTCAACGTACACACTAGAAGACATCCAAACAGCTTCATAACCGGTCCAAACCATTAATACCCCCCCCCCCTCCCGCTGATGATTTTCCCTAAAGCACGGGGTCTTTGACGCGCTCGGTCGAGAGGGGAGGGAGGGAGCGAGGCAGGGCATAGCCGTGTGTGTATGTGTGTGGCGTGGTGTGTGTGTGTATGCGTGTGTGTGTGTGTACGTTAAGGGGACGAGTCGCCGCGAGGACTTGTTGATTGGGAGGATCTGATCTATGTGGGGACAGTGAACGAGTGACCGCTGCACTACCCAACTGTTCAGGGGGCCATTCATTCAACGTTCATGGCTGAAGCTCGCCTATTTTTTTCTTCTATATTGTATTTTTACGCACCGATCGCCATAGAATCTCCCGCGCGGTAGAATCGATGTGGATAGAAAACACATCTTTCTATCGAAGTCGAAATGTCTCTGCAGCCTCTCGGGGCGTTGGAAGTTTTTTCTTTTGAATTTGTATGCAGCTGCCATACAATGCAGACGTATTCTTCACAGGACTCCAATCCGCTTTGGTACCAGTTTTTGCTCCCGGGTTCCTGTCGCGCACAGCCGTCCGTCGTGTGACCACTGGTGTCTGAGCTTCTTTTGTGTTGTTGTTGCATACAAATAATAACAATATCACAAGGATTACAAAGAAGAAAAACAATTACGCATCAACCTCGGGGGAAGGCTGTGGCTGTGTCCGCTGGCTGGCTGGCTGGCTCTGTGACCATAACTTAACTTGTCCGCATTCCGTTAGAACTTGCAGTCAGCGCACATCATCGATGCCTTTTCGCACACGTCTCCGAGCGCCTGTCATGGAAAACGGCCGTCACACGTTCTCCGTGGCGGATGAGCGATCGCAAAACTCCTAGACGTCGCCGCTTCGCCCAAACCGCCGCTCCGATGGTCGGATAGCCGACGTCGTCAGAGGCGTCGACGCTCGTTTGATTGCCCGGCGGCGGCGAAGACGCGGGCACCGTAACCGTTCATTGATATGCGAGATATTCCGATTTATTGAAAGATATTCGAAAAAGAATAAAATAAGGAAATAGAGGAAGACGCAGCGAGGAGAGAGTTGAGTGCAAATCACTGCAGCCCGTCCTGGACAATTTAGGAGGCGCTGGGAGACAACGTCTCAGCGTTAGGCAATGCCATGTAAAGCAGCGTGCAGGTATGACTGATCATATGCTGTCTCTGTCCGCCTGAGGCGGGCTGACTTGTGTATTTTTTGTTGCTCATGACGGCAATATGGAAATAAATATGAAGTGACATATTTATTTTTCTCCTCCACGATGTCCAAGAAGAACTCGAACGACGATTGACAACTGGTTGTCTCATCTCAGCGTTACCATGTAGTGTCTCGACAGTAACAGACACTGCGCACACTTCTAAAAACAGCGTTATAATACCCGATTCCAACGCTGAAAGGACCGCTTCGGAGCGCAAACATGGGACTGTGATCCGGGCCAGGAGCTCGGAGAGGCGGGTTGTTTATGTGTAGTCTGTGCTCCGTGCGCGCAGACTGGACGTGAGCAGTTGCGAGGTGATTTGTAAAAGACATGGCTGCTGCCATCGCTAGTGGCCTGATCAGGCAAAAGCGACAGGCACGAGAGCAGCATGTAGACCGGCCCGCCACCAACCGGCGGCGAAAGAGCCCCAACAAGAACAAAGGGCTCTGCAATGGGAACCTGGTCGACATCTTCTCTAAAGTGCGCATCTTCGGCCTCAAGAAGCGACGACTACGGAGACAAGGTGTGAGGAACTTTATGTAGTGTGTACGTGCGTGCGCGCATGCGTGCGTGTGTATGTTTGTGCCTGTGTGTGTGTGTGTGTGTGTGTGTGTGTGTGTGTGTGTGTGTGTGTGTGTGTGTGTGCGCGCGCGCGCGCGCGCGCGCGTGTGTGTGTGTGTGTGTGTGTGTGTGTGTGTGTGTGTGTGTGTGTGTGTGCGAGTGTGTGTGTGTGTGTGTGTGTGTGTGTGTGTGTGTGTGCGTTCTCGGTGTGTCGAATCTGAGCGTGTGTGCAGGTGTGCCGGTCAATATAAACCAGCACACATAAATTCATTTAGCCGTGACAGCCACTGGTTGATCGCCCTTATATATAGGGCCACGATTACCGAGTCCCATTCACTGCCAGTTGTATTAAGATATAAAAAATGTAGTAAATTTCAATTTTGCATCCCATGAACATTAACACTCCTTAATTTGGCCATAGCGTTTTTGCTTTAGGGGAAATTACCGGTTACACGGTAAGGCCTTCATTAACCTATAGTCACAAACTCAGTGGTTGAAGCACTCATGGGGATGAACGAGTGCAACAATTGCCTCTGGATTAAACGCAATATGACAGCCTTCAGACTATAGTCAACCCTTATTGGTTCGTGCAGTTTTAACGATCTGTCAACTCGCACTGTGCTCGGAAAAAAAGGGGGCCACAATCGTTTTACGCAGAAATTGCTGAACCACTTTGTTCATAAGCACATGTCGTCAGAAGCAGAAAATGAAAGACGTTTATATGCAAGCAAGAAGGTCAGCATCCCCGCGTAATGGGGGTTACGCCTTCGTTCTATTTTTCACGCATTGTTCGAATCCGTCTGCCAGGGCCCGTTATACCAATCGTTGATGTTCGTTCCACTTATGAAAATGTCATATACCATTTGCCTGTCAATCGAACGGGATTATTCTTTGCACTATCATTCACTCGTATTGAGCTCTGAATGATGGCAGCATTTCATGTAAAATGCAACAGGTACAAAACCTGCTGCATTCAACATCATCCACGCCGTTTTTGTCCTTTGTAATTCCCCGGTTCAATGCATCAAATAGTATACATTTTTCTTTGATATTTATGTTTTGATGTCCAAAACAAATACTTCTTCCTAGATAGTATTGTCCCATTATAATCATGGGATTATGATTATATAAAAAAACTGAACCGTTAAATGACAGGAAATATTAAATAAATGAAGATTACAGTGGATTAGTAGTCCATTAAAATGGATTTGTGCACAGAGGCCTGACTACCAAGGAGCTCACATCTGGCCTTAGGTTAAGGTGGGGAGACCACAAGCTGCTGCCCTTCTGTCTGGCAGCCGCCCTGATCCTCTGTATTTTTTCTCGAGCGTCCATGTGTGTCCCAGTGTCACCTTGTACACGATTCATCCCCTGTCCACTTTACGGCCACCATGTGCCGACTCCGTCTTTTGCCCGTCTTGTCGATGTTTGTTATGAATCTCGAGGCTTTGGCCCAATGGCTGAACTCTCCACTAACACATCTGGAGAGGAGGTGTTTTCATTTATAGAGGGAATTCACACCTAGCTATGCCAAGAGAGACGGGCCGGGCAGGCAGCAGCAATAACATCCTAATAGAGGAGGCGTAGATGTCCTTTGGTGCTGTGCTGTACATCTTAGTATACACATGTCCTTGATGTTTAGGGAAGGTATATTCCACTGCACAAGCATAAATATAGTATAGCTATAGCATACCCGGCTGACCAACAACGTGGCAAATGAACCAACACTCAAACACACCTGCGACAGCGTCTTCTTATTGGACGAGCTGACATCGGTCTAATGGCGGCAGGGGGCCCGCGGGGGCCCCTGGCAGAGACGTCAGGGTGGGGCTGGGAGCGGTCTGAAGACACCTCCGGTGCATCGGAGGAGCCAGACATGTAACGGTGGTGTTGGGATTCACCCTGCATGGTTGGTGTTGCTGGGCGGTGAAGTACAGGGCAAACACTTTATTGTCACTTTGGTGTTCGTTTGAGTTATTTGCCATGAAAGGCCTGATGGGAATCTACTTCATTAATTTCTTCCTCATGGGATACTCTGGGATCAGATCGGTTATATTGCTTGAAGCACCCAAGAGGTGCTTGGGTAAAACACCTTTCTACTACAGAAAGGTGTTTTTCTGTCTCTCTCTCTCTCTCTCTCTCTCTCTCTCTCTCTCTCTCTCTCTCTCTCTCTCTCTCTCTCTCTCTCTCTCTCTCTCTCTCTCTCTCTCTCGCTCTCACTCTCCCCTCCCATATCTCCCTGTATCCAGTGTCTCGGCAACAGCACATGTGGCTAAGCAAGAGTAATGGTGTGGCTTCCCTGAGCGTATTTCAATGTCGGATCCCGGAAGGACATTTAGAGTGAATACGGCAGCGCGTGCCGCTAATCACACGCTGGGAGATAAGGCAGACGTACGTCGCCGTTGTCTTCATTTCAGCCCCTTCTTGGCAAAAAAAGAAGCAACAACAAGACGACATTGTGTGCCAGCGAAGCACAGGCGACGAGAACTATGTCCCAGCGGCATTCACATTGGGATTGACAGTGTGGTCTTGTCCTTTTTCTGTTGAGTTCCTCCATCTATTGGTTGTGGCCATGATGTGCAGCATCGAAAAGAACATATTGTCAACCTGCAGGAACATTGCAAATCTGGATTTAGTTTTTTAATCAGAGACTACTACTCTGCATTAACATTCACAAATGATGTGTGATTGCTGTTTCAGATAACACATGGGTAACATTGCTGATTGGGTAACACTGGAGAAGGCGGGGCAAGGCTACACCTTGACACCAAGACTAGAATAATTCTACGTTTGTGTGTGATATGCTGACGGGCTAAGATCACAGCGCATCCAGAACGACTCGCATGATAAGCGGACGGCGTTGGTACGCACAAAAAAGGCATGTTTTCCACCGCCTCTCTGTATTTAATTATAGAACCCATTTCAAAAGCCAATTGCGGACCAGCGATCAGGCTGGTTTCCCCGGCTTAGCCTCCGACCAGCTGTGTGTCTCTCTCGCTCCCTCGCTCTCGGCCGCCCTCTCACCTCCCCGCCCAGCTCTCTGCTGAACTCTGGCTGCACAACGTGGACAGATCGTCCGGTTGCATTACATTACATTAGACTAGATTAGATTGGGTGATCGCAGCCCCTCCGCTCATAACCACTCCTGTCTTGCCATGAATGACACCAACAGAAGGGCGGCCAGACGACGGCACCACCGACACCAGCAGCCGATGCAGCAGCAGCAGCAGTGGCTGGGGCCAGCGGGGGCTTTCAGACCTGTCCGGGTTAGACCAGCCTGTCGTGTTTCCCCGGATTGCCTCGGCTTCTCCTGGGAGTGAAAGAGAAGGCGAGGGGGAACGGGAAGAGGAAGAACCGAAAGTATGGGTGCTGGGGGGTGGTGGTGGTGGTGAAAATGGTTGGAGAATGGGGACAAGGGGGAGGAGGGCGGTGTGCTGGCAGTATGCCAGTTTCAACCCTTTTTTCCATGACAACGGAAAAGGGGAGGAGTGGGCGGGGCATCACAGGCGGGCTTTTCTTATGCGGGCTGGAAAAACCCTTATTCCAGAAACATCCAAAGTGGGTCAAGAGGGGCAGAGCTGAAGGCAGCCCACAGCTGCTTTCGGTGTGCTGTGTCTGTGTGTGTGTGTGTGCGTGGGAGTCTTCGAGAGGAAATGTGACTGGGGGGATGGGGGGGGGGGGGGGGTGTGCGTTTGTGCGTATGTTTTATGCAAACCATCTTACCATCCTCTTCTACGCAGGATGTTCCTCACACCTAAAACACAGGAAACACATCGGTTGCCGGGGACTTGTCCAATGAGAGGACAGACAGACACTCAGACAGACAGACAGACAGACAGACAGACAGAGAGAGAGAGAGGGACGGGCACCCAGACAGACAGAGAGACACAAAGACGTGCAGATATCCAGACGGAAAGGCGGACCGTCATTCATCTGTTTATTTGCGTATTAAATAGGGACAGATTCACGCCACTGAACATCAGAAAGAAAAATTGGAGATGTAAACAGGCCGGGGTTTGATTAGCAGAAAATGCTAATTCACATCCGTAGTCAAGCGAAAGTTAGTGGAGGCGACGGATGAATGAATGAGGGAATAAGATGACATGAATATGCGGGTGGCATACGGAAAGGGAGCCGGTGATAAGGAGAGACAGGAAAGCCTTGTGACTGAAGTAGCCCGCTGTAGAGCTCGATTGGAGGTCTGGACGTGTTCCGAAGAGCTTGTTTGTGTGGTTTTCTTTCCCTGAAAGGGAACTCCTTCCAACGGATGGCACGCCGCCAAACCACCTTGAGAATCACTGTCAGGCTTTTAAAAAGATATTTTGTGTGTGAATAGAAGCAACGCCACCCTCTGCCTTGAAGGAAGGGGGTTGTGCGCAGGGCTTGAAGAAGATGACGTACGTTCTAAAAGGGAGCGCTTTTAGTCCGAGGAGCCATCGTGGTGGGCTGTCAGCTGGGGTGGGCACGTTAGCAAACCACTTCCTACTAGCCTGCCACCAAAGAACAAAAGTGCTGTGTCACCCCCACCCAACAAACCAAAAGAACAACAACTAAATACTGTTGTTGTTCCCCCCCCCCCCCCCCCTGGCCCCAACCTCCTCTCCCTCCTATAGTCCTTTTCCCTCCCTGGACATCGCCTGTCTCTCGCCTGGTGTCCCCACACTTAATTCAGACTCGGGGTGACACCTTGATGAGCCAGGCTCCGGCAATGACTAATCCTCCTTTTCTTTTTGCAAACACGTGACTCACATGGAGCGTTAGAGTAACCAAACAATGGATCACCGCCATTAAGTCTGAGAAATACACGAAACATGATCAGGCTTGGAAAATCCACTTCACTGGATTAAAATGCAATATATTCCCATGCAGCAATCAATGTTGAACTCAACTATGCTAATAACCTGTTTTGCCATAGATAGCGATTTCTCTTTGCACCAATCAGAAGGCAGCTGTTTCTCTGCTGCTATGCTGGAGAGTGCATGGAGCGTGTATATAGGTTCCCCCTGCACTGGGGGCGAACAGTGGTTCTTGAGGTGGTGGAAAGGGGAATCCTGCTTCCGTGCGAGCTACAATGTGCTGGCTGCTCTCTCCCCCTGGGGACGCCAGCATCACATGATTTATGGTACGACGGACCAGCCAAGTTCACCTCCATGCAAACACGCACACACACACACATGCACTATGTCTCTCTCTCTCTCTGTTTCTCTCTCTCTCTCTCTCTCTCTCTCTCTCTCTCTCTCTCTCTCTCTCTCTCTCTCTCTCTCTCTCTCTCTCTCTCTCTCCCTCTCTCTATATATATATATATTTCTCTCTCTCCCTCTCTTTCTGCACAAACTGAAACATTAAGACTCATGACAACACACAAACAAATACACGCACACAAACACAGACACACACACACACACACACACAAACATTTGCCTCCTAAACATTCCGCTTTTATTTCCCTATAATTGTAACAGATCACCCCCTCGCTTCACTGTCCTCAAGATCAATGTCCCCTCCTCAGATCGGGTAACTGCCTCTGATCAGCGTAATTAATCGGTCACGCAGAGCCATTGGAGTGTGTTTCTCCCCACTTTTGCGAACACACAGGGGTATTGTGTACTCATTAAAAACCCATGTGAAAAGGCATGTGTGCGTGGGAGTGCCTTTGCGTGTGGGTGTGGGTTGGGGATCTGTACACGCATACTTTATTCATTATGGGGTTTGCAAAGAGGGAAAGAGATGGTGTGAGGGGGCAGGCAGGGAAGAGAGGAAAACGGGGAGCGAAAAGCGGAAGAAAGGGGGAGAGAGCGAGATGGAGGGAGAGAGAGAGCGAGGTGAGGTTTGCTCCGATATGATAAATGCATCGGTCCATTTGCATTCCTGGTCTTCCTCCGTCCGGCTCGGTCCACAATGCCCTGAGAAGCCTCCCTTTGAAGTGTCAGCTCCATCATATTCTCCCCATACCGGCCTTCACAGGCCACTGGGCTGGGAATTAATACACACACACACACACACACACACACACACACACACACACACACACACACACACACACACACACACACACACACACACACACACACACACACTCACACACATACGCACGCACGCGAACGAACGAACGAACAGGCAGACACAAACACACACAAACACACACACACACACAAACATACACACTGGCATAAAAACACATTTGTATGCAACACATGCGCACATCACAATTTCAAAACAAAGTACTGTGTACACGATCGCACATTCCCGCCCACACCCACACTCACACACACAAACAAACACACACACATTCACACGCACACAAATGCCCATCAAATTGCAACAGGTGAGCTTGACTGGGAGCAGCATTGATTATGTGACTGATACTGCGTGTGAGTGGAAGAGTAGAGCAGCCTTGGGCCAGGCAGCTGACAGCACCAGGAAGGCTGGCATTTCCACGCTGTTCACAGATGAAAGGATCAATTTGGTTCATCACAAACAGAACCTGTCTATGTAGGTGACACACAAAGTAAAGGCCACTGGTTAAGGTATTTCCTACGCCAGAACGGAAGAACGTCTTTCGCCCTTCCTTTTTTTATGAATGAATGAATGCCCTGGGTTTGATTGGACAATGCAATTGGAAGTACTGGAGCACCACTTAATGTGACTTACGTAATCTCAAAAATCGAATTTGATGTTAGCTTGATCTTCTAAGTATGATGACAGTAGAGATCAAAGCTGGCTTTGCAGAGCAGGTTTGTTTCGATCTATCGGGTTGCTGGTTCTTTTGGCGTGTAATTAGCGAACATTAAATAGTAAACTGTAAACCGTTGCAGTAGTAAACTGCAAAAAAGTGACTGTGAAGGTTTCAAACTAACACCGTTTTTAGACTGGCCTCTGTGGGAATACACTTATTAAAATCCCCTTCTGAAGATTCCTCCAGGCACGCAAATTTGTTCTCTTCTGGAGAATATCTTGATAATGAAGCAGAAATGCCCCTTGCAGTTCCTGGTTTCCGGCCCAGGGTCTGTGCCGTCTTCCCCCAGAACTTCTGCTATAACACCGTAGACACACGCTGAAGTTGAGATCATAACTAACCAAAGGTACCATGGAGAAGCAGGCTTATGATGGTCTGGAGGGTGTTTCCCACCTGCCGCATGGAGATGTTCTCTGAAAGGGCTGCTGAGGTCATCACCCGACATAAATATTCAGGGAAGTTAACACACTAAATAAATCAATCCATGAAGACGCATCAACCGTCTGTCTCTCTGCTCTCGGCAGACTGCCTGAGTCCTCTGTGGCTATCTCTCTTCCATGTCAACGCACTCTCGCACGCCCGTCTCAACCAGACTGCTGTGTAGGTCCACGCAAACAACTCCCTCACTCCTACATCCCTCCTCTCTCCCATTCTCTCTCTCTCGCCGTCATTCTCTCTGTCTATCTCACTATCTATCACACACCTCTCTCTCACACACACACACACACACACACACACACACACACACACACACACACACACACACACACACACACACACACACACACACACACACACATCCCTACACCACAGTGAAAGCAGGAAGGTGAAGGTGATCAGATATACCCTCTGGACTTTATTAGAATTTAATCTGAGGTGATGGCTACCATTGCGATGAAAGCATGAAGTGACAGCACACACACACACACACACACACACACACACACACACACACACACACACACACACACACACACACACACACACACACACACACACACACACACACACACACACAGATAAATACCGCACCATCGTATTAATAATCCGAGTGTAGGCAATATTTTCCCTGGTATAAAACTCAGAAGACATTTCACACCCACTGAATTCCTGCCTTATTGAAATCCCCCTGCTGTTTCGCATCTCTATTCATCTCTTTTAACCACGGCTAAACATCTAATCATTCATTTGTCTTTCCGCCTCTCTGTCTCTCCATCTCCCCCTCCACCTCGCTCCCTCTCTCTGGCTCTCCCCGTCTGTAGCCTGGTGCTTCTTGTCGCAACTGAATGACAATAACACCGGTTATGACGGTCAGCCATATTTCTGCTTAGTATTTTTTTAATGTTGGTGTCTGTGAAGCTCCTCTCTGATTCATTTGAATACGGAGCTAATCTGGCCGCTGGGCTGGCAGAAAGTCCCAGGGCCTGGCGGCTTTCCATCCCACGCATAGCACCCAGAGAGGGTGCTGTTGGGTTCGTTATGGGAGCCCGACAGCTTCAGATTAATATGTCTATAATTGGATGCCCTATCTCAGACACGGAGCGCCGCTTATTGTTCATACGATTTTGTTTGCCTCACCAGGCGTTATGAACGCAGTGGTTTTTTTTTATTCGTTTAACTGCGAAGCAAAACAAAAACATCTCACATTGAATGTGTTACATTGCCAAGAGTTGTTCTTGTTTAAATTATTGCTCAGTGTTTTTGAACGGTTTACTAATCTACTTCCTTCACACCCTCCTCCCTCTATTGCCCCAAACCCAAATTCTCCTCTCTCTTTCCTTCTCTCCCCTTGTCTCTCTCCTCGCTCCCTCTGTGTCTCTCTCTCCTCTAGATCCCCAGCTCAAGGGTATAGTAACCAGGTTATATTGCAGGCAGGGATACTACTTGCAAATGAACCCCGATGGATCTCTTGATGGGACCAAAGATGACAGCAGCAATTCCTGTGAGTAGCCTAACACCATTTTTTATATTCATATTCTTTGTCACCTCCTGTTGATAAGGACATATCCACAGGGACTTTTATTTGCCAAATATTCGGAAACGTGTCAGATTCCAACCCTATCCATCTCCATCTCTCTCTCTCAGCTGTTTGTCAGGCTATGCAAAGACAGAGTATGTTTATTTGCCAATTCCACTGAGAAGGAAAATAGATCAGAAAACAGTTGGCCTATTAGCGGGGCTGTTCTGCCCCATTTCTTGGTTACGCTCAAGGCTAGCCGCTTGATTCTATTTCAGTGGCAAGTGCGAAAGCAAGCTTGACACTTTCATTCTTCACCACAAGGAGCAGTGACACGTGTCACATCTGATAGGCTGATTAAAAAACAAGTGTCCAAACAATACAACACTGTAGCCACAAATACTATGTCTCCCCACGCTGTTTCTTCTCGTCCTTAAAAGGAGGTGCCGCTGACAACAACTGCTGCTCACTGAACGTTACCATTCCAGTCAAACGCAAATATGGTTTCCCCTAACAAGTAGAATCTGATCCATCGATACCAATTACCTTATAGGGTCAGCAGGGTTTGTTTAACTGATAGGTAGGTAACACACACAGGCATATACACACACACGCACACAAACAAACACACACACACAAAAAACGCGCGCGCACACACACACATACACACACGCACTCTCATCACCTGTGCTGGTCTTTACCAGTGTAACCAGAAGCCATTAGCCGACAGGCCTGAGGATTTTGCGGCAGCTACAAAAGGGCCATTAAATCTGCATCGCACCGATGGAGTCCCCAATTACAACTGCTTTGCAGGACACTCAAAGCTCGGTTATGCCAGGCTACTCACGTTTACTAGCCGCGTAGCCCTTTATCCCCACATATTACCTCAGAGAAACAGCTAGTCCTGGTGGTCTTTTGGGGCATATTAACAAATAGACGCATTTCATGTGTTTAATTAGTGGTTTAAAATGACTCCCTCTACAAATGTGGCATAATAGTATCTGCTCTTTATGTGTGTGTGTGTGTGTGTGTGTGTGTGTGTGTGTGTGTGTGTGTGTGTGGATTAAAATGTATGCCGGTAATTTTTTTTGCAAATGATACTTACACGAGTGTGTTTGTGTGTGTGTGTCTTTCAGCTCTGTTCAACCTCATTCCTGTGGGTCTCCGCGTCGTCGCCATCCAGTCCGTGAAGTCAGGGTTATACATCGCCATGAACGGGGAGGGCCATCTGTACACATCAGTAAGCTGGCCTTTGTTATTCTATTCTATTCTATTCTATTCCCAACACATGGTGATACTGATGTTAATGCTTGAACAAATTATCAGACAATGACCAATCTGATGTGATTTGGAAAAATTGAACTCAGAAACATCCAATGATTTGGAACACATCAACAAGCGTGTTAAACAGAGACGCTTTGATAGTGTGTCAAAAAAAGGGATCTCCTCCGTGTGACACGTAGATGCCTTACATCTTTGTCTGCAGTGGCAGCCATGACACGTCACTACAGTGTATTTTTAGGCGTGAAATTGAATGGAATGATTATGTATTCATATTGCTACGCCCAGTAAGGGGTACATGCAACAAAAATAAATAAAAATTTGTGTCAATGGCTCTTGATGGATGAGGAATTGAAAACACATTTGATATGGACAATTTCTGTGATCTGCAAAATAACTGTTCGGCTTTCCCATGATGCTTGGACCATATGCTTACAATACAAATCTTGGCCAATAAATTCTAAAGGACCCTCCCCCCCCCACGCCGACTGCCAGAAACAGATTTACTTCCTCTATCTCCATCTTGCTGTCCGTTTCCCTTGGCTTCTCCCAGTTAGCCAAAAGCAATCAGCAAAGGGAATATCATGTACAGCGCATCCCTCTCAGAGTGAGGTATCCATCATGATCACTGCCTCCTAATCCCAAGCCCTGGTCTTTCCCTTTTCCTCATTACCTTTTACCATTTACTCCTCTGTCCCGACCCTTTATCATAACCCTGGATAACAGATAGGAGAGCCCTGCTCTCAACCCCAGCAGCCCCATCGCACCGGCATCGTTCCCCATGGAACCCCCATGCGACTTAATCACCGCTTGACTAAAACCATGTTATAAAATTCCCTCTCAGTAGGATTGACCCAGAAACCTATGGATTGTGTAGAGGAGAATGCACCAAAGGGATTGGGTATTAATACACCGTATGGGGGCCTAGCATCGCGCGCTAAGGCAAGCAGGCGGCTGAATGAACTGTCGATACGGTAGAATGTGCTTAACGTTCACCTCCTCTCACCTGAGATGTGTCGTGAGTGGTTGCTGCCTGCCATTATTCGGGGAAGATCAGAACTCCTCCGAGTGGCTGTGAATATTCCACTCTATTTTCTTTCTATAGGCATCTCCACTGGTAATCAGTGGAATGTCTTCCACCCTTCAGGATTGCCACGCCAGTCAAAGGGGTAAGGAGATTCTTGCAGCGGCAAATAGTTGGCTCTTTCCCTAGGCCGGCTAGGAGTGGTTCGGTTCCATTGAGTTTAACTGCCATGCCGCGGCCCCCCTACTCAGCCGAGACCTATTCACCGGGCTCCCTCTCTTAGTCCATTTGGAGGCTCATTTCTGTCCTAATGGAGGCCCTGATCCTACCCACACCATCCCTCCACCCCCCCCCCCGGCTCACAGCCCAGTGTCTGAGCTCCGCCATCTCTGAATTACCCCCGTAATGGCCGCCTGAAAAAGCACACTTTGTCAGCCTCCTACTCGTCCTCCTCTTCCTCCTCTTCCTCCTATACCTCTGCTGCCACCTCCTCCTCTTCTCCTCCAACTGCTTCGTCCTTCCCCTGAGAGCTACCCCTCCCGTCCCGTTGGTCTCTCCTCCTCTGTGGCTGAGGGATGAAGATGGCCCACGCTTTTCTTTCCCGCCCATTGGGTGTTTTTTGATTAGAGTGAATGCATAGAGAGCAGTGAGGCAATGCCGCAATAGAGGAATGGCTGCTTTTATTTCTGTGCACGCAACATGAAGCGTTGGGGGCCTAGCATCGTCTGCTGGAGATATCCAGGGTCCCCCAACCCTTTTGATTAAAATAACTTCATGGACGCTGGTATTGTTATTCATTCAGTATTCCGTAATTAATCCGTTTTTTTTCTTTCATCGCGATGACGCATCGTGATTACGGCTCGCGTTCCACTCCTTAGCGGTAGATGAATGAGAAGAAGAGTTATGGAGAGAGAGACAGAGAGACAGAGAGACAGAGAGACAGAGAGACAGAGAGACAGAGACACAGAAACATACAGCGAAAGAGAGAGAGAGCGAGAGATACAGGGAGCGAGAGAGTGAGAGAGACAGGGAGTGAGAGAGAGAGACAAGGAGAGAGAGATGGAGAAAGAAAGAGAGAGACAGAGAGAGAAAGCGCGACAGTGAGATAGAGAGAGAAGAGAGAGAAGAGAGAGCGAGAGAGTGCGAGTGACAGGGAGATAGAGAGAGACAGGGAGGGAGAGAGAGAATCCTTCAGAAGAATAGAAAAAACGACACTGTAAGACCATTCAAGGCTTCTGGTAGTGCATCATATTCCTTTGGGTGTGGAACCCCATATTCTATGTGTGGCTAGGAGGGATAAAAAGAAGGAGATAGCATCAGAAAAACTGTGCCAGTTGCCACAAAGGCCTCGCCATGGAATAAAGGAGACTTAAATCTTCTCAGATTGAAGTTCACTGGCTCATTGTACCTGAGCCAATGAACTGCTGGCTAATTTGTGCCCGTGGTGGCTGAGATTAGCTCCACCTGGCCCATGATGGAAACAAGAAGGAACATTATGAATGTCTTTTAATCAAAGTGGAAGTGAGACCTTTTTTAGCCAGACATATTTGAATGAGATTAAGCTCATGATATTAGAAACAAGGACTTCTAGGACCACTGAATCTCAGGAGAACCTGAACACGGGATTGGTTTTCAATTGTGGCATCGCGGTCGGCCACGATGCCGACCACAGAGAGTGCAACTTTGTTCTCGATGATGTCGGGCCGCTCGTGTAGACGTCTTTGCTAATACGGTCTCCAGCCATCTCCCTGGTTTAAAGGTTGGGCATTTCACGATTGGTCGGTTTTCTTTAGAGCTCTGCCCGATTATTTCACCTCACTGGACTCTCTCATGTGCCTGTTTCGTTTTATTTCTTTTTTATTTTCCTCTGGCGTCGGCACTTGTTAGCGGTACCTTTCATGATGGTCAAATTGACTTGCCACATCAATGGAGAGGCCCTTAACGGAACCAAAATGCTTCAAAGGCCCAATCTGAAACAGTGTTGTGGCTTTGGCCTTCCTCGGAGGGCTGTATCAACCCACCCTATGAACACACACGGCCTAGAGCATGTGTTTGCTTTAGTGCCCCCACTGTACACCGACTCACACGCTCACCGCCGGTAGCTCATGCATGCATTGCCCTTGGAAAGCATCGTTATTGGATCTAGCAGACACCGACGGCACGTGGGGAAGAGGGGGTACCAACAGCTTAGGTAAGCCAGTGGCTTGAACTGTGGCATTCTCTCAGGGACATGAGAGCCAAGTATCCCTGATGCTTGGTATTTCTCTGCCATATTTCATATTCATCATGTGTCCCCCATGCATGTGCTTTGGTTTCTCTTTAAAGTTCTGCCTATTAAAGAGGGCCTCTCTCAGATGCCTTTCTTCCTTTGCTTTCATCCCTGGAGCCCTTTCCAAATACATGGCATTTGGGTTAGGCATTTTCCATTGACCTCTTGAGGTTTTCTGACATGGCCCCATATTTACCTGGTATTATCAAAAACCTTTGGACGAAAGGCATTGTACTGACTCCAGATGTGTGCATTTACGTTATGTGTAGGCTTTCTGTATCGAAAGCTATTTGATTTAAAGATGAAACAAATTAACTGTGCTAAATCATAAATACTAAAGTATACTACTAAAAACAAATGCTAACCCATCAGACAATTGGCATTCTGATACTGGGAGTCAAAAGTGGCAGAATCTCAAGACGGATCCGTTGGCAAGGTCACTGCTTAAACACTTCCACCTGCGCCAGCTCTTCTGTGATCCCTCGCCTGCCGGAACACGAATTACTCCTAATACCTACATACATTGAAGCAGGCCAGGAAATGAGCTCGCAACCCAGTCTCCACATTACCGCAAATGGCTTGTACCTAATTACTCAGCTGAGTTCCCCTCGGAAGGAGAAATGCGGTTAAATGGGGGAAGCCTCATTATTTTTCCATCCTCTGATGTAACGTCAGCGGGAGATGAAGTGACGGTTGCAGGGGGGGCGGGTTTGGATAGTTCTGAGCGGCTTCATGCATAATGAACCAGGTCGGAGGTAGGTGTTGGACCCGGACCGGTGAACCGGAGGCCACTGCCAACATGGGCTAAGAATAGCTTAGCACTCTCTCCTCCTCCCGACACTTCACGGGCCCCTTGTGTTATCAACGGCCACCATGCTGCGCCGGGGCGGCCAGATGCCTCGCGGGAGGATGCAGGTGCACCGTCTGGCTGTCGTGGTCTTGATTCGTACAAGGCGGGCGGCTTTGGTGCTCTGGCTTCGTCGTCCGGAAAGGGGATTGAGAGTTTAATCCCGGTATTTGATCCCCTTCTGTTCAGGGTGTATGCATATTCCCTCTGTGCATTCTGATTGTAAATTCCGATTTGATTTCCATGGAACCGATGCCCAGGATGAATGGTTGGACTCTGCGATGGACTCAACCTTCCAGCCTAGCATCTTTCCTACTTCTTTATTCTGCTGGAAAAGGCTTCACCCCACCTCTGACCCTCCCATGACCGTGACCAGAAAATAAGTTGGACCAAAAAGATCAATGGGTATTTAAATATAAATAGGATATGTAAAGAGGATAGATTATGTGCTTGGGATTAGCATCGGAAATTCCCCTCTTGTGTTGTGCCTGTAAGCATTCTTCCGACACGATCCCAGTTTCTTAGGGGAGCGTGCCGGGGTTCCGTAAACAAGTCATCTCCACCTGGGAGTCTACAGGGCCAGGCGTTACCTCTCCTGGGTGCACAGAGGTCTCCAGATAACACCCAGTGCTGCCATTCCAGCCTTCACGCCCTCTGGGAATCAAGCCACGCCCCCTCTGAACCATATATCATAGCAATAAGGCAGCCGGGGAAATGTCCTCTAGCCCACCTCTAGGTCAACAGCTTAAGGTCTATCAATTTCCAATAAACCCCCGTGTCCCCCGTTCATTCTTTTATTCCCCTGTTTATTCAGGGTAATTATGACGTTAGGAAAATATACGTGCAGTGGTTTTCTGAGTCAGTGGTTCACGAGACACGTATTTATGGCACAGAGCTGAGAGCCTTGTCGTGGCAGAGAGAGCGCCAGGATGAATAGATGAGGTGATGACGAGGGTGATGAAAAACCAACCCAACCTCCCATGCAAATGCATCCGTTCCAACGTGCCTCGCTGTGTGTATCGGGGCGCATGTGTGCATCAATGTGCATTCCAGTTTATTTTTCTTTGCGTTGTACCTGGGAGATAAGACAAATGCACACAAACGCATTGGAAAAATCTCATTGGAAAATTGCATTCCAGTCGTCAACCCCCTTTAATAGTCAAGGGTCTGATCTCATCCCAACCAATTCCTTTATACCCCTTTGTGCAACTCGGCTAGAGTAGTATGTTCCTGGTTCTTATGTGACCACAAACACCCACGTAGTGATGCATGGCAGGTGTGGTATTGAATCGGTTGATGAGATGTGTGATTGGTTGTGATTTGACGTGTTCTTCCTGTGCTGTGATGTGACACGTAATGAGAAAACGGCGGGCCTAGGGGGGGTGGATGTGATGTAAATGGGGTGCGTTTGTGTGTGTGTGTGTGTGTGTGTGTGTGTGTGTGTGTGTGTGTGTGTGTGTGTGTGTGTGTGTGTCCTGGCTCATGCTACTGGCTGGACTGATTAATACAATCAGTGGGGCATGCTGAAGAATGCTCTAATATGCCTTCTGAATTTTGAATTATGTGCCTTCTGTTTACAACAAATGAATCATTCAACCAAAACGGCACATTCCTTGTTATACAACAACAATACCTGCTGGTTATTTCCTCATCAGAAAAGCTCTACCAAATAATATGCATAGTACATGACAAAACTCTAATTAGGATGTTTAACTTCTTTTCATGGAAGCTGTTGTGTGATTGCAGAATTTCATCACAATTATGTGTTTCAATGGAAATCCGGTGTACAGGTCTGGGGAAAGGAAAGGGAGGATGGGGGGGGGGGGGACAGCTTCATATATAAAGATTGCCTTCCTCCATTTGGTCCCACGGGGGGGGGGGGGGGGGGGGGACGACCAAAGGGAAGTCTCCCACAGGGCAGCCGTTCCAATGCCCTGTGTAGGACACGGGCGGGGTCCTGTAGGATGGAGTGGGCAATCCGGGGTCTTAGCTGATCATGCCGGGAGGTCAAAGACGGGAGAGGGAGGTGGGGAGGGAGGGGGGGGCTTCGCTGTTCACAGCATCCTGTGGAGGCGCTTCTTGTTGTGGATTGTGAGAGCGTGGAACCAGCAGATGAATTAGAAGGTTATTATGGTCTCAATGTGTTTGGGATACTCCTGCTTACCCCCATATATAACATATAATATCATATATAATAGGAGTTTACCTTCCTCAAGGAATACTGGCGCTGTAGGAACGTTTCGGTTTAAAAAACAATCAATGGTATTTTCTACTGGTGTTTTGTACTGGTGTACAGCATCCACCAGTTCCCAATGGATTATGGTTGCAGTTCATGAGGCCATCCTAATGTATTCATAAAGGTGCTACCTGGTATGTGACCAATAGAATCCCTGCCAGTAAGGCCGCGTAGACCATGAAGTGATGGATCACTTTGTTAATCCCCTGAGAGGGAATCTTCATTAACCACTGCATGACACCATGAAAACATCAGTAACGGTAGAAACAACAGAATTTATGCATGAACCACAGGCACTGCAAGCATCTTTTCAAGATCAGCCACAAGTGGCAATGCACAGACAATTAATCTTTATTAAAAATTACATTAAAAGAAAAGTACAGTGTCACAGAACGCAAATGGCTTTTCCCTTCTTTAAGAGAACCTGGTTCATCCAATGTATGAAGTGCATTGCTTGCCCTCAAAGCATGCTCACTACAAGTAGATCACAGGGAAGCCTCAGTGTTTCTGTGCTCGGCTTGTAAACCGGCATATGAAGCATTAGAAGTGTGTGGCCTCTCGAATTGAGTTTGAGCAATGTGAACCGTGACCTTCACAGAGAACATTACACATCAGTGGTGGTTCAGTGAAGTTCAGCATTGGCTTGGCTTGTTCACCTTTAACCTGTCGCTTATATCTACTCCTCATGCCTTTAATGGTTAAATTATTCATGTTTGTTTAACTATTTGACAATTGAGCACTTTTATCCCAAGTTACGGTTTGTCAATGTAGCTAGTAAACATTCTGACGGCTTGGGCCCCTTGTCAACTTTATCAAAACCATGACCATGTTTGGATCTTCTGGGAGTCTTCTACGTCTTCATCCCTTGGTGAGTGTTTGTTTGGAAGTTTTTCTGTTTGTGTGTGTGTATGTGCGTGCTAATGTTTGTGAGCGTGTATGTTTGTGTGTATGCCTGTGTGGGCTCACCTTGGTCCCCTGTTGGACCGGTGGGATGCTGCACTAGCATGAGGCATACCAATCTCAACACGCTGTAATTATTATGAAGAGCACGCCCAGTCTGTTGTTATTGGCTGCGTGGGTGATCCTACCGCTGGCCTAATTGTTTTCATCAGTGTGTAAATGTCACGGTCCAAATACAAACGGCTCACAAGATGTTGTTTTTTGCCTCAAGTGCGATGTAATGTGCAAATGAGCAACCATAGGGGAAGAAAAACACTTGAAGCCAGTCAGAAGAACCCATCGCAAAACCCCGCCGTAATTGGACGGGTATCACAGGCAGACACTGCATCGCGGGGCCGCAACTCATTAAAACACACTCTACAAAGTAAAGCACAGCAGCCAAAAGCGTCTGGAATATATGAATATGTTTCCTGGATCTGCGAGTGTGAGGGGTGTGATGGTGTTATTGCGGTTTAACGTTTCAATGGGGTCACAGGTATTGAGTGTTTGAACGCTGCGGGTCTTGCTCGGCCTGTTCCCAGCGTGGGCCATGGGCCGTGATCAAGATGCACTCGGTGTGACGGGAGACAAGCGAGAAGCCCTCGGTGCTTTCGCGGCGGCTGCCTGCAGCCTGTAATGATGGCGTGCGCTGCCGCTGCTGCTGCCGCTGCTGCTGCCGTCGCCGCCCGCCGTTCCCCCTTTCCTCTGCCGATGCATTGCCGTGTCCCGTCCGTCACCCCCGATGCTTGCACCTACGAGAAACAAAAGGAACATTTGATTTGGATTCACGCCCGTAGCCGTAAGAGATGAATGGAGTGACAGCTCTCGAGAGGGGGAGGTTGTGAATCAGGAAAATTCAATCTTTTCAATCTTCACTAAGCCTGGGCTCTCACACCCTGCTGCTCACTCTTCATGCATGAGAGAGAGAGAGAGAGATAGAGGGAGCGAGAGCGAGGGAGGGAGAGAGAGGGAGAGAGAGAGAGAGAGAGGGGTAGGGAGGGAGAGAGAGAGGGAGAGAGAAAGCGAGAAGGAGTGGGGTAGGGAGGGAGAGGGCAGGAGGGAGAGAGAGAGAGAGAGAGAGAGAGAGAGAGAGAGAGAGAGAGAGAGAGCGAGAGACAGAGTGAGGGGGAATAACTACCATTACACAAAATCTGGGGACCACCATTTCAGGCACAAAGGCTGCTCGAGTGTGTAGAAGCCATCCATATCAGTGCGTTTGTACGGCTATGTTTGGGAGTAGGAGAGAGAGAGAGAATTAATGTGAGCTTGCGCGCATTTCTTTCCAAATGATACACAGGGGAGCTATATAACTATATGACTGTATATCTGTGTCCACATTTATTTTGAAGGGAAAAATGCAATCCTGCGAGGCATTGCACAGATTCATTAGTGTCACTCCACGATTTCGCCTGCGGTGGAAGATTTACACCCGTGGTTTGTGTTACTCAATAACCCATCCGGGAGCTGCTATGTACTGTACTGTACTGTGTCAGGTATGTAGTGTGGGGAGAATACACTGGGCCTGCTAGTCTGCTTGTAGTTGTGATGTAATCTGTCCAGAGCCTTCATAAAACCTGCACACCCAAACTTGTAGGCACACACAAACACACACACATACACACACACACACACACACACACACACACACACACACACACACACACACACACACACACACACACACACACACACACACACACACACACACACACACAAACAATCATACATGTTACCACACAAACAAACAAGAGCATGCACTTTTTGCATACAAAATCACTGACATCACACACACCGTCCAGATCTTGTGTACAAGTGCATGAACAGAGAACGATGAGTTCTCAGAGGGAGGAGGCTTCAGAGGGTAAGACAGGCAGAACGGTGCTCCATCGTATGCGTGGAGCTAGCCTCATATCACCCTGTGTCGTTAAAAACAGTTTAAAAAAGGGCCCTGCAGCCCCAGATAATCCTTGTCTGTCTAATCGTGCGTTAAGTCTCTGACACCGACGCCACTAACTGTAATTTGGTCAACGACCTGGTGTACATTTTTGATCAAACCTGACAAGAGGGCAAATTAATATATAGCTGCTTTTGCAGAGGTCTGGACAAAAAAAGCAATTGGAGGACTCCTTCTGTCCAAGGTGGGGACTCTGATAAGACCTTTCAGAAAGACTTCACAGACCATAACAGTGTTCCGGGAGAAAAACAGAACTAAGATTGGAGTGGAATTAAATTTTCTTCCAGCAATTCCAGCAGTTAGGGCTCTATTGACCAACTCACCCAAAATTGTGTTCTGTTTTTTGTTTTTTCAAGTTCGTTAATGACCCCGAAAGAAGCATCATCCAATGAAAGGGAAGATTCCAATCAGAGGTTGGGTGATAAAGGAGGGCATTGGTTCATATCCCTTTATTTGATCTGCGATGACCAAAGCCTATGATGCAACACCCACACACACACACACACACACACACATACACGTACTGAATCCCTGTTGGAGAGAGAGAGAGAGAGAGAGAGAGAGAGAGAGAGAGAGAGAGAGAGAGAGAGAGAGAGAGAGAGAGAGAGAGAGAGAGAGAGAGAGAGAGATGCTATCAGGGACTATCTGGCTGTTCGTCTGCAGGGATCATAAAAGATGACCGCAGCATATTTCATTACTTCAATAATGACCACAGCGATCCGCTTCCAGATCTATAACTTAATATGATTCAATAAAAATAGCTGTCCAAGTCGTCTATAAAAAACAAAGCCGAAAACACATCAATAGTCTTCATGTCAGAAAGTCCACCCCGACAAGCAGATCCTCAAGCCAATTCTCAAATGTGATGCATTATGCAGGGATGATTTTTCTGTGCAAAATAGAATCACATCGATCAGGATTCAGATAGATAGATCTAATAGTTGTGAATGGTTTATACCAAATAGTTGTGTCAAGATGCTTTGGAATTATTCATTTATTTTACTTTTATAAATATGGCTCAGTGTTGGCTGTAGGGCTCCATTACATTCAAAGCCTGTGAAGGCTTTTAATGCGGTGAGGGAAGGCTATTTAGATATGTGAAGGAATACCAATCATTCTGACCTTTCTCTTTTAGTTTTAGGAGGCCATAGCTAGACATTCATTCATCTTAACACTGAGACATCATCTCAGTCCTTTTTTGAGTATTTTCCTTGATTTTAGTTTGTCAATATACGTTGAATATTAGGTTAATAAATAACACATTAACCAAAAGCAACGCATGAATTGGTCGATTACCCAAAATGCTTTAAGGCTGCCTCCTTAAACGTACTCTAAATCTATCACAGCTACTGCTGTACTTATAGTGAAACATACTCTTTCTAAAGTGCTCCATATCTCCGCAAATAATAGTTTACTTCTCACTGTTGG
>NC_044067.1:6922719-6940219 GCF_902167405.1 Gadus morhua | reverse complement strand
GTGGTTCTCCCTCTCTCCCTCTCTCCCTCCCTCCCTCCCTCCCTCCCTTCCTCTTGCTCTTTTCTCTCTCCCTCTCTCCCTCTCTCCTGTGTGCTTGCTAAAGTCCTCTGATTGTGTGTGGCTGAGCGGCAGCGCCGGCCCTCTCTCTGTCTGTGGCCAAGGTCAATTATCGCCTTCCAGTGGGAGCGTTGCCAATCAGGGGGCGGGGGCTGCTGGGCAGAGCGCTGGGCGGGAGGGCGGGAGGGCGGGTGGGAGTGGCAAGGGGACGGGGAGGGGGGGAGAGAGTCGAGAGGGGGGAGAAAATCAACCGTTTGCTGCCTCAAAATGATTAGATTTACTGGTAGTGTGACGTTGTGAGCAGTGCCTGTGCCTCTCATTTTTTTCAACAAAGAAAAAAATAATCTATATATATATATATATATATATATATATATATATATATATCAGGTGAGATATTTCTATTCTGCCGTTATATATGCTTGGTTTTTTCCTTTCAAACATCCCTGTCTGTTGGAACTGAAACCATATGCATAAATATATGTTTTTATTGCATACATCAAGACTCTTTGTGTTCTGTTTGATACTCGTGAGACTTTCTTACACAATATTATTGCCTTAAAAATGCTGCAAATATAAAGCTGAAAGTTGCACATTTATCACCGCTATGTGATAACTATATTGTGTGTCGCATACATAGAAATACATAGAAAACTGACCCAAGTTATAAACAAATAAAGTCCAAAAAAACTAAACTAAAATACTTACACAGTAGGTCTATACTTTATATTTTCATATGTTCATACATGTTTCCTATGTATGCCAATATATCACAATATAGTGATCTCAATATAACGATGATAGATGTGCATATTTTAGGGTTTATCTTTTCAGGCAGTAATATTATGCAAGGAAATTTCACTTAAATCAAACAGAACAAGAAGGGAGCCATGAGTAAATAATATCTATATCTATATATATGCATATATATATCAATACAAACTGTTTCATTACCCACAGACAGGGCTGTTTGAAAGAGAACTGTGAGCACATATAACAGCAGGGTAGAAGGGACTCACTTGATTTTCAAGTGTGTCTTGGTTTGTGAATATAGATGCATGGGGAAGCCCAGACGCTTCCCATAACGCATAGCCATCTCGTAGCCCCTCTCTGTTACCATGGAAACCAAGACCAAAGGTATGTGTCATGTTCTGGGCACGGGGAAAATGGGGAGAGCGGGGGGGAGGGGGGAGGGGAGGGTGTATGGGGAGGGGGGGAGGGTGAGGCAGAGAAATGAAAAGAGGCTTGACAGGAAAAAGCTCTTGTGGCTGTCAGTTGGTTCACCTTAATAAAGTTTGCAGGCAGCAGATCAAAAGCAAAGAGGGCTGCTGGCACGCATGCTCTGCAGGTCCTACCTGTATCGCCGACTCGATTCGGCCTGATTTGGTTCTGTACCGCAGTGCCGAACACTGTAGATCAAAACGAGAACAAAAGAACGAATTCCTTGCTCCTTTAATATTATATTAGCGTTCAGTCGAGGATGGTCTGTGATTGGACTCCGTTGTGCCTACGTGGGTCTGCCTGTAGGCATCCCTGAGCGTGATACACATCCCTTACCTGTTCGTACTGAACCAAACCACACTGTTATGCCCTTTTGATAAATGTGTCTGCTAAACGGCAAATAGTCATTTTGTCAGGGTGGAATTAACTGAAGACTTGTGGGATTAAAGTTGTTGGATGAAAGTGGGAAAAGTGAATTGTAAAATAGTAAATATGACGCTGCTGTCAAAAACACAGAGGATATCGGGATTATAGTGTGGATATTTGGAATCGTTAAAGGAACAAAAAGAAAGAACAAACACGTCATTCAATCCTTTCTCCGTGACATTTTCTTTCTTTAAAATAACACCACAGTGTACTTACCAGACTTATAATCAGCAAACAATTTAATCTGAATAAAGCTTGTATTTTTTCAAAGCGATAATTGATGACTGGCAGCTCTAAATCTTTGTTAGACACCAAACTTTGGTAAAAACGAATAAATATAGAAAGAAACAAATAGAGCAAGGACAAACCGCCCCCGCTTCGCCTGCACATCAAAACACAGATTTACATTCTTGAGTGTAAACATAATAAAGTCCTGTGATTAGCCACAATTATGGCTCCGCATTCAGGTTGCTGCTTTCTGATTGCTCAGACACAGACACCGGAAGCTGTCTGTAGGTAATCAAGGATAGGCTGAAGCCCGCTCCGGCACACGCATAACATGGCAAATTACAGCTGTAGTCAAGCTACAACCCAATTAGCCTGGTGAGGGAGAAGTGGAACTAATGCACGGGTTGAAGTGAAGCAGGGAAGCATGACGCAAATGCGGGTTTTTCCTTTGATTCGGGCCACTCCCAAAGCGCCAGTCTTTGATGCTGCTAGACGATCAATTGTGAGGAGAAAGGCCTATGTGTTTTCGTAATCCTAACTCCGCAACCGCAACTCTGGGACCCTCGACGCCACTCCGTACTTGAATTGAATGGGCATTCTGTAGTCTCGTCCCGGTTCATTTAGCCAGAGGTCTCCAGCGTCCTGCTCCACACCGGGGTTTCCTCTCGACAATAATTCTGCTAATGTGTAGCTTGTTTTGTGTGTGTGCTACCGCATGCAATGGTCTTTTTAACCCCGGGGCCCTTTGCTGTCTCTGGCTGCCAGAGCGCTGTCTCTCTCTGACAACCCCACCATGATAAGCTGCCTTTTGGTGAACTGCAGCCAGATGCTGACACAACATAAATCCCCAAAATGAATAATAATGAAGATGGATCTAGCGTTGTCCGGGAGCTGGATGTTTATTTATGTGGCGGTTGAGATTGGGGGGGGGGGGGAGGCGCCCTTTAGAAAGGTTTAATCAGACATGGCTGTCAATCAATGCATTGTTCAGCTGCAGCTCGTTTTGGGTTTTGTTTTGACGTGAGCTGAAGATGGCTGCGAATTGACTCGGATCAACGTCAGCCATCGGATTAGCTGTCATCCCTCGCCCTTCGTATAGATTCTGAGTTAAGGCGGTCGTGTGACGTTACCACTGGCCAGACACCCTGTCCGTCGGCAGGATGTTAATAACATGTCAATGACACGCATCCGGGGACGATCCTTATCAATGGCTGCGTCGACAACATGTTTACAACCCGCCCATGTCATCATGGTGAACGACACTTGTTACCCTCGCACGCTCGTGTTGCGGCCGCGGCGGCACCCTGTGGTTTGACGGGCGAAGAACCCTCACGCCGCAGGGGGTTCCTAAATACAGCCGCGTGCCTCTGTTATTAGTCGTCACGGCTTCCTTAAGTGTATCTGCTGTCCTTCTAACGCAAAGTGCTGCCTTCACTGGAGTACTTCCAGACGGTCCGGCGCTGACAGGAGTCGATTAGCGGAGGGCTGATAACCGCTATTACGTTGTGCATCGTGTGTCACGGGTGAACCAAGCTTGATGCAGGTAAACACACCCAAATGTCGCTCTGCCCCCAGAGGGGGATCACCGTGACCCTTTACCAGACAGTGGGAGCAAGTCTTATCAAAAAAGTGTGTTGCAAGAAAAAAAAATAACGAAAGCTACTTCGCCATAACAACGTCTGTGAACACATTCCTTTGTCTTCATCAGAACGTTGAAGGTGCTGCTCTAAACGATATAATAACACCAGTGAAGTCCATGAATGTATTTATTTGTGCGGAGGCGTCCCAACAGATGTGCCGAGCTTCGTGGAGCGGGTAACGACCCGCTCTGATTAATACACCCCCGCCTCCCTATGAAAGACTTTATTTTTAGCGAGGCAGGGCGGACAATGCGGAAGTGCTTTTTATGACCCTTCTGGTCAGAGATGGATGGGAAATGGTGGAGACAGAGAGAGAGAGAGACAGAGAGAGAGAGAGAGAGAGAGAGAGAGAGAGAGAGAGAGAGAGAGAGAGAGAGAGAGAGAGAGAGAGAGAGAGAGAGAGAGAGAGACAGCGAGAGAGAGAAAGAGACAGAGAGAGAGAGAGAGAGAAGGGGGGAGAGAGAGAGATGGAGGGGGAGAGAGAGAAGGAGAGAGGGAGAGATGGAGGGGGAGAGGGAAGGAGGTGGAGAGGGAAGGAGGTGGCGAGAGAGAGAGAGAGAGAGGGAGAGAGAGAGAGAGAGAGAGGAAGAGAGAGAGAGAGAGAGAGAGAGAGAGAGAGAGAGAGAGAGAGAGAGAGAGAGAGAGAGAGAGAGAGAGAGAGAGAGAGAGAGAGAGGAAGATAGAACAAGAGAGAGAGAACAAGAGAGAGTGAGAGAGATGGTGCTTTCGCTGTACAATTGTCATTGATGAATCAGGGGTGTAAAAAATGGTGGGAAGAATCTGTGGTTCAGACATGTCTTGTTAGGTGTGCTGCTGCTGAGTATGTCCTGGTACTATAGTGTTGTATGGACTCCACAAACCTCATAGATATGCTCTCTCTTTGTGTCTGGAGATGTTCTTTTGCCTGGGGAGTGGCTGGGGGGGTCACAGACTAACAATTTATAACCTCTGTTGAGAACACGTGCTAATTGGCTGATTCAGTGCCTGGACATCCAGTGTCAAGGTGAGGGCGCTGGAGATGCTGGCTGATGCGCTTCATCAGAGCAGATTATCGCAACGGTGCATGAATCAAACCAGATTAGATCTGGTACGGCGCTCTGTCATACATCATATATATATATAGCACAGATGCATGTCCCTTTCAGTACTGCAGGTGTCCTTTCCAGTACACCAGATGTCTTTTAAGTACAGCAGGTGAAGGTCTAGGAAGTTTCTGTTGCAGCTACAGCATTAGACAAGGATGTCCTCGGGCCGCCATATACAGCAGAAACACGTGGTGTAGTGAATAATTCATCATAATGTGAATGTGAGACTTGCAGGATTCTACATGACTCCACCTGTAGGGGTTCCCTGCTCGAGACTTTAAAGACTTTCTCCTAGTCGAGGCCAGAGAAGCCCAAAGGTCTGACAACTCCTTTCTCCTTTTTCCCTCAGGAACTCTTTACGGCGGAATGCAAATTCAAGGAGTCTGTATTTGAAAACTATTATGTCATCTACTCGTCCATGTTGTATCGACAACAAGAGTCGGGGCGGGCGTGGTTCCTGGGCCTGAACAAAGATGGCCAAGCCATGAAGGGGAACAGAGTAAAGAAGACCAAACCAGCCGCTCACTTCCTGCCCAAGCCATTAGAAGGTAAGCCAGGGTTTATTCTGCAGGGGTTTATTCTCCAGGGCTTCATTCTCCGGGGATTTAATCTCCAGAGGTCTGACAAAGGAACGGAATCACTCGGAGACTGAGACTCTATAGAAGTTATTACTTCTATAAAGCCATCGGGGTGGGGGGGGGGATTTCCTAAAGACCTTGTTTGGATCAAACCTTGGAAAGGCAACAACAACAGCAAAGCATCTCGTCTAGTCATTATCCCCCCTGTGCTTACTAACAGGCCAGCAGCGTGGTGCACCATAAAGCCATTCTGTCCATGTTGTAAATTGTATCCGCTGGCTGAATTTCAATGGAAGTCTGCGTCGCCCGTCCGCGTGGATGTTTTATGGCGGCACACATGATGCGGCCATCAGGCCCACATACCCATAAGCCAGATTTATGGCCACTTGTGTCTCTTTCGTTCTATATTTATCTTTTGGTGTTGTGCCGTTGAGGCGATAATGAGAATCTTTTTGTTTCGTAACAATGAAAAACATAAAATATGAAGTTGTTTGTATTTTATGTTTAAGCCATTTTTAGTGGAAGTGATCTTATTAAGGAATATTCATATGTCACATGAGTCATGTCTCAGTTGAACAAAGTACTATTTCTTTGTGATTATTATATTCAATTGTGGACCTACTTTTTTTTTAGATGAATTATCTCGGGATCTAACTTTGGCTGTCACTATAATGCACTAATTATTTTATAATACAACTTGCTATTAAATAGCCACGGCCTGTTATTCCTGAATAATTGACCGCTGCTCTGAATAACAGACCGTTTGCTATGGATGCTATATACAACCAAAGCATCGAACATTTTCAAATCTATAAAATCCTCATTTTGGTCATCCAATTGTAAGATATCAAACTGTGAAACGATTCATTTCTTAAGGCAATTGGCATGTAACAAGCTTGGTTTTATATGCAGTAAAGACCAGCTCGCCTTACATTATCCGTTACCTAAAAGCCGCCTAAACTCGATGCTTTTTCCTAGCGACTCCCAACTGTTTACATTACTTTGGACGCAAGCGTCGACTAAATCGACCCGACCTGAACGTACTAGCGGAGGTTCTGCCTCCGGTTCCACCCAACATACCTGTGTTCTCCCCCTCCTCCCCCAGTCGCCATGTACAGAGAGCCCTCGCTGCACGACGTCGGAGAGACAGTGCCCAAGGCGGCGGCGGCGGCGGCGGCGGCGGCAGCGGCGGCGGCGGCGGCGACCGGGGCCGTGGCCGCCACCAGTAAAAGCACAAGTGAGCCGGCGATGATGAACGGGGGGAAACCGGTCAGCAAGCCCGACAAGCCTGCCACATAGCCACACCTGACCAGCGCAGGGTGTGTGTGTGTGTGTGTGTGTGTGGTTGTGTATACGCGTGCGTGTACACCTCTGTGTGTTTGTGTGTGTGTGTGACAAAGAGCGAGAGCGAGATAGAGAGAGGGGCGCTTGCAGTGGTGGGAGGAGAGAGGAGGGGGAGGTTGGGGGGGGGGGGGGGGGGGGGGGGGGGGGGTAAGGGTGGGCTTGGGGTGGGGTACGGGCGTCGAGGAGGGACGAGGGGCTTGCCCTACCATTAGACTCTGAGCGGGACTCTTCCTCTGTGGTGGATGATGCAGATCACCAGGCAAGACACCTCCTACCTTCTTCCTCATCTTCTTCTTTGTCCCCCTCCTCTTCCTCCCTCTGGCCCACGGCCCTTCGTGATTGGTTCGGATGAATTTCACTCGGACGGGGGAAGGGGTGGTCGCGGAGCTGACGCTCCCCGCTGCGCTGGACGGGAAACACGGATGAAAAAAGGGAACTCTGATCTCGGAGTGCCTGGCCGCACACGGAATGCCTTTAGAATCCTCTCTGTAACCATGGGAACCCCGTGAGAACGACGCGCGTCCAGACGGCCACGCGAGCGCTAACTTGCTTGCCTAAGGTTCGTCTGAGATCAGCCGCCACCAACCCCACCCCACCCCACCCGCCACCACAGCCACCCCACCCGCCACACCCAGCCCCTCCCACCCAACCCCACCGGTCCCACATGACAGCCTGTCAGGGCAGAGGCTTGTGTCCTTTTAGATCTATTTTCTATACAGCAGTGCACCAGCTCTGGTGTGGGATGGCGACTGAACAAATAGAGTCAAACGAAAACACTTTGGATTGCTCATCGACTATTTTTTACAACTTTGTTGCCCCCCCGCCCTCTCTTTATATCTCTCGTCTCACACTTTTCTTTCCGTCTCTTTGTAATTTAGAAACAACAAAAATATACTGTTGGAAGGGCAGCAGACTCTGTTTGTGTGTGTGTGTGTGTGTGTGTGTGTGTGTGTGTGTGTGTGTGTGTGTGTGTGTGTGTGTGTGTGTGTGTGTGTGTGTGTGTGTGGATAAGTTTGTCACAAATCACAACAATGTAAAAGAGAAGACACAAAAGGTGTAGAGAATGCCATTATTCTTATTGTCAGTACAGCACCTGCATATCTGCAATCATGTGCATGCACACACTCACAAACACACACACACGCACATACTTACACACACACACACACACACACACACACACACACACACACACACACACACACACACACACACACACACACACACATACTCACTCGTTAAAAATAGAGTCTATGGGTTTTTTCACACCTCAATCGAAACAGACAGGCCGGCAGATGACGCACCCAATCAAAACGGATGAAGTGCTAATTACCCACAATGCAATCGCCCTGCAGGACCCCCTCCCTTTTCCAAACACACCCACACACACTCACACCACACACACACACACACACACACACATACACACACACACCCACACACACACACACACACACACACACACACACACACACACACACACAAACACACACACACTCCTTTACAGCAGTGCATGTGCGTGGGAGAGCGCTGTATGAGGACGGTATGTATACATATCACAAACTCAATCCCACCAACGGGTTCCGTTTACCTCCTCCGGTCAATAGAACGAAAACGTAAAAAAAAAAAAAGAAAAAAAAAGTGAGCCTGAAATCTATTTTTCTTTAATCCTATTTCGGAGCGCTCCAGGTTCCAGGAATATCCTCTAGGCCTTATAGGTCTTCTGTCGCCCCCCCCCCCCCCCTCGCCCCCTCGACCCCTTAGCTACACCAGGCGAGGGCAGGGGGTATGGGGCTTTGACTCAGATGGTCTATGTAAACCGCAGCACTGACAGACAGCCGGCTCCCCGGCTGCGTCTACGTCCAGACACAGAGGGAGGGGGGCAGGGCCGGGCGGGGGTGGGGGGGTGGGCTGGGGTACGCGCGGCTCACTGGTAGCCCGGGATGGACGACGTCCACCCACTTTAGTTCAGTGAAGTAAAAGCATGGTCCAGGTTAGTATTGTGTTCTCTCTTCCTCTGCAGCAGTAACTACAAGGGATGGCTTATATTGTAAACTCATTTTACTGCAAAAAGAAAACGAAACAAAAAAACCACAAAAAATAAATAAAAACCCATCCTAAAAAACTAGAAATGACGACAAAACCAAACAAACAAGCATAAAGACAATATTTTTGGTTTTCGTTCTGATCAATTGACGGGATATATGGGGAGAGGAATGTCTCCTAGCTCAGCATGAAGAGTCCAGTACCGATCCTATCTCGGCCTATCGTGTGGCCGATTGGATCTCGACCCCACAACCTCCTCTCTCCCTCTCTCTCTCTCCTTCCCACCCTCCCCTCCGCCTCTCCCACAGGCCCACCCACCACTCCTGGCATGCAATAGCAGGTTCCTATTCTCTACAGGGTCCCCCAAGGTGCCCCCCCCCCCCCCCCCCCCCCCCCACACCACCAACCCTCACCCAGTACATCCGATAAAGGACCACACAGTAGCATCATCCACCCAGTCACCAAACCACAGGTCACTCCCTCACTCCCACTCCTCCACACTCACCCACAACCCAACGACCAAAGTCTTTCGTTTCAAATCAGAGCTGAAAAATAACAGAATCCCTCGAAAATATATTAAGAGTTCATAAACATATGTATGAATATTTTTTCTTTCCTTTTGTGTGACTCTATACATCAACGCTTTCACTGTGATAGTAGTTGCACACTCCAAAACGGATCAACTCTTAAAAACGTAAGCCTTTCTCCCCGACTGTGCTGTCATTCTGGAGAGGCTATATATATACTTTGGAGATTATTCACATGCATGTGTTTCTACAAGGAGGTAAGGTCCTGGGAGAAGTACCACACGGAGCGATGTTAGCGATTATTACCGTGCTTCGGTCCAGGAGATGTACGGGCATGTTGTATGACATTGGTTCGCTTTGTAGCCCATCAGAAACCTTCTGGTGCACCATTTCCACCCCGACTGTTAGTGATGTGATCACCCAACTCTCTCCCATCGGTCACGTTCTGCTCGTCTCGCGTTTACTCATGTCCCTGAACGTTTGGTTGTCGGTCACGGTTTCAATTGTAACGTAGGGTTATGCTACTGTATGCTGCTAAAAAAAAGGGATATGGCGACAATTTGATTTGGTGGACAGGGTTTTCTTGAGTTGATTGGGGTTGACAGGTGACCATTTCCTATTACAAATACGATGAAGCACAGCACATTAGTTTGACTTGAGTGTTTGTCTGTGTAGGGTTGCTATTGCTATGGTTACGATGCTATACAGCGCTGCATACCACTTTAGTTGATTTCCGGGGCCCTTGTCTGACCCATGTCCTATTTATAACCTCCCCTGCTCCCCTGATGAACTCTACATGCTGGGCTGGCTTCTTCGGCCCTACGGTCCAGCTGACTGGCACTTCTGAGGCTGACTTCTTTTTGTGTATGGCTGGTGTGCAGATGTACATCCCCATTTGACCTCTGTAGCCACCATTTTGTTTTCTTTGTTGGTTTCGGTTCCCCGTCTCATTTCCTCTCGTATACAGGTTTAAGGGTGATGTCGTCTTTTGACACCGACACAATATCGATTTACTGTCTCCTTCTCTTCAGATTTGTAACATGGAAATCTTCGGGGAGTTTATCTTCGTTTATTTATTTTTTTCTTTGATTTAATAACCTGTGCTTCTGTTTCCGGCGCTTTTATTTTGTCTGTTGTCCCATTTGTTGCATGGGGAGAGGACGGAAATGATGAACTGCATGTAGTAGGCAATGTTGGTATGTACTGCTAATTTTACATACATATATGCAATGAGTTTGTCTGCACTGTACAGTTTGTGTTTGTTGTATACACATATACAACATAATGAATACAATATTTATATAAAGGTGTACTGTAATGTCAGTAACATACTTAATGCAATATAGTGTGCAGTATATTATTGCACCTGTCATTTTGAAGCCACACATTAAAAACGGAAAGGGTTTGGCTAGTACTAAAATAAGCATGAAAAAAAGGTCAAAATAGAATTGAACATGAAACTTTCTTTGTGACTTCTCACCGGCACTCTTTTCAAGCCGTGATTGAGCTTGTGTCAACGCGGCTCTCGTCCCCCTGGTACAACATTTTGATAGCGATACGGACAACCAGCATGCCACAGCTGAACTACGTGTGTCCTTCTGTTTATTTCTGCCACATACAAGTTAGCATTCGTCACCAGTGGGAGCACAGTTGGATCACTCCTTGTCTATCTACGGCGACAGCAGGGTAAAACTCGGTGGAATGTCATGGTAGAGTCATTTATTTATTTTGTTAAGATGGAAAGGAATAGGCACTATATAAAGATTTATTTTCAAATATAAATATACCATTGCAAGTATGCCCATTGAAGTTATGCCATGCTAAAACAGATTTATAACCGTTGTATGATTAAGGTCTTTGCGTTGTTTTCCACGAGAAATGTGTGTGTCATGCGGCACATTTAATGTTTTATTATTAAAAAATAATAAAATAAAACCTCAAATGATGCCTCTGACTTGATTGCAGGGTCAACTATGTGTCCAATTTGTCAAAAAGTGCAACAATAAACTGATTGCCGGGATAACAGATTATGCCCTCAAAATCCCACAGATTCAAACCGAAAACACAAATTCAATTTAAAACATTTTGTTTTTTCTATGTCTGATTTATGTTAATGTACCTGCATCCTATTATATGTCGCTCTCTGGTATATGTAAGCATTCCTATATATACAAGTTTCATACATATAGTTGTATTGGAAACATATAAAAAGGGGTTACATTGTGTTGTGTTCGGATCATGAAAAAAAAACAACAACAAATGCTTTTCTTGCTTCCATGGTTGTTTCTTTCTTGCATACAAAACACAGTTTTAATAAAGACAATTTGTAACCAGTACATCGAATTAATTATTACTGTGACACACACGCACACACACACGGACAGACTCACACACACGCGCCCACAACGCAAGCGGTGGGCAGAAGGTGTCGGTGTGATGCAGATGAAGCACAACACAGTGGCGTGTTTCCATTTAGCTCCCGGTTCCGTTGTCCCTCCTCTTCCTCCTCTCCCTCCTCTCCCTCCTCATCCTCCCCTCGTCCCTGGCCTCCATTCTGGGGGAAGGGGCGGGGTCTGCCTCGGGCCCCGCCTCAGGGTCCTCCTCCTCTTCAGTACTCAAGCCCGAGCCAGATCTCGCACGCGTTGCCTGTCCAGCCGTCCCAGCAGTCGCAGACGCCGCAATTGCACACCCCGTTCCCTGCGAGAAGGAGGTGAGAGGGGAAGCTGTGAATTGAGCTCAGGGAGCGGTTTCATCTTGCCTGACCTTTAACAAGGTTCCTCTTTTCACACTCCCGCCGTCTCCCCGGGCGAGAGAGAGAGAGAGAGAGAGGGGCGAGCAGGACTGGAGAATAGCTTTCCAGTCAAGTGAAACTAAAGATAGAAGAGGGGTGGGGTCGGATCCACAGCACCTCTCCCCTCTCCCTGGCCTTTGTGTAAGATGTGAATCGTGCCTGCGCTGCTGAATAAATGTGAGCACCGTGAACGAGGTCGAATGGTACTTCATGTAGGTTTGGTCTATTATCTCGACTGAATAGGATAGATTTACATCAGTAGCTCAAGAGAATGTAAATTCTTCCTGGAATTATTTTACTTTGTAGATGGCATATATTATCCAACCAGCAGAGCAAAATCCCATTTGTTTATTATTTGATGGGTTTGAGCTTATTTTTCTTCAATGACGCCATCCCACAGTATTAGTGCACTGATATATCTCGACCGTTATTGGTAGACTTGCTACCCAAGTCTGCACTCCTTTCCCTAATCATATTACTTCCTGCAGTGAATGACTTCTTCTTCCGTGCGGTCACACGTCTGAGAGGCATCTGGTTTGGATAGGTCACTGACCCTGTGTAAACATAAATGACGAGATGGTGGAAGGACAAAAATATGAATCTAAAAGCTTCCCTAACTATTTCGCTTTCCAGGCACTTTTTGATGGGGTGGCCAGCAATGGACCAGCTGTTATTTTAGGGTGCCACATCTGCTTGATTGTAAATGCATAAGAGTTTGTTAAATGAAGTCAAGGACACAGAATTATAAAAAATTACTACAATACAATAGACAACCCTATCAGTACCACCAGACAATGATACAAACATTGAGTCTATATCGTTCATTAACATTAACAATATTACTAACCCTAAACCTATTACCAATAATAACCCTATTACTAACCCTAGTAACACTAACGCTATTACTAAGAAAAATATACCCGGTACCTTAAAGTTAAAGCAGCTTCAAATGAAAGCAGCTTACATGTAAACAGCTCAAATTTAAGCTGCTTAAAATTTATTAGTTATAGGATAATAATAACAGATTTATGAGAACACATTGGGAATCCTAATGAGCACCTTTCTGCGGGGAGTCCAACTACCCAGCCACTTCACTGATCAATAGACGTTCCTTAATTAATACTTATAATAATGTGAAGGACCGGTACATTCAGAAATATATTTATTTAGTTTCGTAGACAATTGCACTACCAACACCGACCACTGTGAGACTTGAACCCAGGCCAAAGCGTATTATGCCTATTAGCCATCTCATCGTCATGGTGTCACCACTGCATGTTTATTCACAGGGGCTTTACACTAACTTGAATCATGACAACATTTAAATCAATTAAATTAAATTAAGTAATAGCATTACATAAAACTGTAAGTGCACTCAATTTATAATTAGGCTACACTTGGCATCTTAAGATGTAGGTACACTGAAAAATGTCTGCAGCTTCAATTTAAGCATCTATATGTTTAGTGTTCTGTCCTGGGACCTTGAGCCCTGTCCTGGGATTATTAACCCTGTCCTGGGAATACTAACCCTGTCCTGGGACTGGGAGCCCTGTCCTGGGAATATTAACCCTGTCTTGGGACCTTGAGCCCTGTCCTGGGAATATTAACCCTGTCTTGGGACCTTGAGCCCTGTCCTAGGAATACTAACCCTGTCCTGGGACCTTGAGCCCTGTCCTGGGAATATTAACCCTGTCTTGGGACCTTGAGCCCTGTCCTGGGAATATTAACCCTGTCTTGGGACCTTGAGCCCTGTCCTGGGAATATTAACCCTGTCCTGGGACTGGGAGCCCTGTCCTTGTACTGGTAGCCTTATCCTGGGACCATGTACTGGCACTCTGTACTGGGACTGGGAGCCTTGCCCTAGGACTGTAAGCCCTGTCCTGGGACTATAAGCCCTGTCCTGGGACTATAAGCCCTGTCCTGGGACTATAAGCCCTGTCCTGGGACTATAAACCCTGTCCTGGGACTATAAACCCTGTCCTGGGACTATAAGCCCTGTCCTGGGACTATAAGCCCTGTCCTGGGACTATAAGCCCTGTCCTGGGAACGGGAGACCTGTCCTGGGGGAAGGAGCCCTGACTGGGACTGGAACCCTTTCCTGGAACTAGGAGCCCCGTACTGGGACCATTCCCCATCCGAGGTCCCCCCTGGGTTTGTTTTACCCTGAAACCACACCCTGACCCTGGTCCAATCTCTATAGAATAGGATTTCTGGGGGGAAACAAATGAGGGCAGCGCAGGCCAGTGGAGTTGCCACCACTCTTTAACCCCCATGTATTTAAAAGGGAAACAGAAGATGCAGGTTTACATATGATGGGACTGGCCGTGATAATGATATGGATCAGTGCTATCGGCGGTTGGCTCTTATTGACACTCCTTTGTTTCAGAAAATAATGGGGGATGATGAAAATGATGCTCCTTGTTGCACAAATGTAATCATCCGGGCTTCCTAATACATTGCATTCTCCCCAAACCTCCCCAAACTTTACTTGCAATGAGTTACTGCAGTTATAAAGAATCCCTGAAATGTCTGAATGCTGAGTATCATTGTCAAGTTTGGCGTAGAAATGTTGTATATGTTGACATTTTAGAAGACTAAGTGCTTCATTGCATCCTTGGCTGTTGACTGAATGTTGCATTATACATAAATAAATAAATACATATATATACTATATGAATAATATGTTTGAATCATAGCATGGATGGTATTTGTCCCATATGCACCAATTATTGAAACTCTAATTAGGATCCTTTGTGTGTGTGTGTGTGTGTGTGTGTGTGTGTGTGTGTGTGTGTGTGTGTGTGTGTGTGTGTGTGTGTGAGAGAGAGAGAAAGTCCAACATTACCTGTGCAGACGAGCCCATCATGCTTGTCACACTCACGGTCATCGCACTCACAGAACTCCCCAGAGACCCACCAGTCTTTAGGAGAGCAGATGCACTGGCCGCAGTGGCAAGAACCTGGCAGAACACACACACACACACACACACACACACACATACACACGCACACACACACACACACACGCACGCACGCACGCACACACACACACACACACACACACACACACACACACACACACACACACACACACACACACACACACACACACACACACACACACACACACACACACACACACACACACACAGAAACACTTACATGACTCTCCTCTCCTCCAAATTAATTCCCCCACACAGGTCAGACCCTGCACTTACCCCGGACAGCAGTCCTCTTATTAGGACCACGAGGTAGCGGTATCCCGTCTATCTTTCTCCTTTCTTCTTTCTTTCTTTCTTTCTTTCTCTGTATACCCTTATTCCAGTTTCTAATCAGGTGGCTAGGATTTATTTGACAATCCTAGCCTCCAGCTTAACTTATTTCAGAGCTCCGACATGTATCCAAAGGCTCTAGCTCCTGTCTTTCTAGAAATGTTTTATAGGCATTGCCAGTGATTTGCGGCATAGGTTGCAATTTATTGAAACGTATTCCTACGTACTAATAAATTATATGTAGTTTTGTGTCTCTAGTCAGTGTCCTATCTTCGAAACACAAATTAAAACATCTACTGACTTTCTGCTCAATGGTCAGAACTCAATAACATTATAATATGGAAATACGGATATCCAGGGATCCTATTATGTCGCTCTGCTGTTGAACAATTCTTCTATTAAATATAAGTCCCATTTCCCTCTTCAACTGCATTTCCCTCTTTGCAGACACAAATCAATATTGATTGATTTTGATAATTGGCTTAGAAAAATACACACAAAGCCAAACTAACATATGAGTCAAAAGTACAGAATGGATCTCTGGGGTTGGACTCTAACACCTTCCCAAGATGATCATGCAACATCCATCCTCCTTCTTACTCATTGGGCAAAGCCCATTTCACAATACATGCATTTATTCTATGTATGTTGTTGAGCACAATAACTCCATTAAAAGTTCAATGAAATGGAGAGTTGTGGGTGTGGGTGAGGGGTTTTGTAATGTTATAACGCTGTTCACCTTTCCCGCTACACAGCACTCCGTCGCCTGTCTCACACTGCTCCTTGCTCTGTACGTCGGTCATCTCACACTTCCGGGGGAACTGACATATCTTGCCGAACCAGCCCTCCTCGCAGATGCAGCGGCCGCAGGAGCAGTAGCCATGACCTGGGGGTGGGGGGAGACATGGCAGAGAAAGGGTGGCCATTTTCGTCTTTTTAGAGCTTGAGTGACGTTGTTTTTTTTGTTTTTTTTGGGTATGCGTATGTATTTTATGGTCTTAATCACGATCATGCCTAATCAGCTTTGCTATTTTGTCATTAATACTAAAATATTGGCCTATTTCAGAAGAAAATTGCTGAAAAATCCATGTAACAGCTTGTGACCATTGTTCTCTGTTATGAATTCAGGTCCCGTTGTTTTCGTAGAATGCTTCCTCGGATGCACATTCAATTGAAATGATCTCAACCAACTCAAGGAGGCGTATGTTCGTCCTCTGCCCAAAAAAAAGAAACACGGGCTTTAAATGAGGGAAGAAGGAAGGAAAGAAAAATAAGTGAGTGAGGGGGAGATGTTAAACTTTGACATTAATGAGCAGGACAAGGTGACACAGCCACAAGGAGACAAAAGACACTTTGGGATGGTTGTATTCCCATTCCAGGCTTGAAAGGAACTGTCATCAATGGTCATGTGGTCTCCTTAATGAAGCTCCTGCACTCCACAGAAAGAGAAAGAAAAATATAAAGAAGGGCTAGGGAAGTTGGTGACACACGTCTGTACAAATAAAGACAAAAGCACAAAACAACCAACCATCCACGTCAGACTACCACCTACCTACTTCCATGCCCCCTCAACCACGCACGCACGCACGCACGCACGCACGCACGCACGCACGCACGCACGCACGCACGCACGCACGCACGCACGCACGCACGCACGCACGCACGCACGCACGCACGCACGCACGCACACACACACACACACACACACACACACACACACACACACACACACACACACACACACACACACACACGACACAAAGCTGCCTCGTCAATCTTCACTAGAACATTGAGGATCAGGCTTGCTCTTATTTAAATCGGGCCACATCAAGGTAGCGATGTCGTTGATGGATTTCTAGAACCAACCCTGTCAGAGGAAGGGAACACAAGCAGACACACAGTGAAGACAGTGACCATATTCTAGCTTTAATACTGATTATTATTAATGAGAAAAAGTACTTGAGTGAGTACAACTCTAGCAAGAAATATGTCGAGACGGTTCTAATATGGATTGCTAGGGTCAAAGGGGATGGGGAGGACGGTAGAAACGCTTTAAACTGTTACGGCAAACACTTCTCCATTTATGTAGTGGAAGATTGGAAACCTAGAGGATAACAGATGGGTCCTTCTGGGCTACGGGCTCCCAAATGATACGATAACTCTATCACATCCATGCAGATCATATTTTGTCTCTTGACCTCTCATCGTCTTTCAGGCTTGCTTATTGTCTTCGTCACAAATTAATGCCGCAGATTGACATAAGCGTTCTTCTGCCTGTGTGTGTGT
>NC_044067.1:6910219-6920219 GCF_902167405.1 Gadus morhua | reverse complement strand
GGTGCTCAGCGAGTCGTTGAGTTGTTATGCCAAGAAAAATATAAGCGAAAATGCTCCCTAAATAAAATATGAACAATGTAATGAAACAAAACACGTATACCTGAAGTGAATGCAGTAAGGTGTCACGCAAGCATTTTCCCTCGAGCCAATAATGGTGAAGGAATCTATTGTGTGACACATCTGTCTTCCATGTGAGTTTTCCACTTGCACTTTTCCACTACTCTCCCTTAACTCTCTTCCCCCTCTCTCTCACTCCGTCCTCCACGCTCTCTCTCTCTCTCTCTCTCTCTCTCTCTCTCTCTCTCTCTCTCTCTCTCTCTCTCTCTTCTCTCTCTCTCTCATTCTCACTCTCCGCCCTCTCTCTCTCTCTCTCTCTCTCTCTCTCTCTCTCTCTCTCTCTCTCTCTCTCTCTCTCTCTCTCTCTCTCTCTCTCTCTCTCTCTCTCTCTCTCTCTCTCTCTCTCCCTCCCTTCCCTCCCTCCTCCCTCTCTCCTCTCTCTCTCTCTCTCTCTCTCTCTCTCTCTTCTCTCTCTGTCTCTATCTCTCTATCTCCCTCGTGCTTGCTCTCTCTTTATCTCTCTCTCTCTCCTTCTCCCTCAGTCTCTCTACCCCCCCCCCGGTGAAAGTCCCACATGCAGCAGCACATGTCCACCGTTCTCTAAGAGCAGCAGTCACAGGGAGCGTGGCGGGCTGTAGTCAGATTCTTCCATGACATCAGGCCCCCCGTCTAAACATCGTGAGCACAGTCTCCCCCACGTGAGCGTGGCGGGGCGTCTTCAAAGAGAAAAGTGCAATCTTGCTCAAATTCAATTGTGAGATGGGGACCGCGGGGGCGATGGTAGATATCAAAGACAACAGAGAGCCTCGTGCCTCTGCATTGATCTTCAAACATCAGGGGCTGGCCCTGGGTGTCATTTGAAAAGCAAAGGGGGGGAGGGGGCATCAAGTTGGGTGTATGTGTGTGTGTGGGTGTGTCTGTGGGCGTCTGTGTGTTTATGTGTGTGCGTGTGCACGTTTGTGCTGGTGTGCGTGCATCTTTTTGTGCTTGTGTGTGTATGTGTGTGGGTGGGTGTGTCTTTGTGTGTGTGTGTGTGCGTGCATCTTTGTGTGCTTCTGTGTGTGTGTGTGTGTGTGTGTGTGTGTGTGTGTGTGTGTGTGTGTGTGCGTGTGTGTGTGTGTGTGTGTGCGTGGGTGTGGGTGTGTGTGTGTGTTTATCGGTGTTGCTGTGCACGTTAGTGCTGGTGTGTGTTTGTGTGTGCATCTTTATGTGATTGTGTTTCCGTGTATGTGTGTGTATATGTGTGTGCTCGTGTGTACGACTGCGGACACCTGTCTGGGTGTCTTGATTTGTGCTTACCTCCGCAGATGTCACCGTTGAGGTCTTCGCACTGCCGGTCGTCACACTCACAGTTCTTGCCATGGATACGACTGTCTCCTGGAGGATGGCAGGCACACTGACCACACTGGCACTGCCCTGCACACACACACACACACACACACACACACACACACACACACACACACACACACACACACACACACACACACACACACACACACACACACACACACACACACTCTCCTGTTAATAGATTCCCACCGAACTGGGAGCATTTAATGGATTTTAAACTGGAGTTAATCTCCATTAAAATGATCCCTCCAGGCACACAAGCCTATCTTGTATGTAAATCTATCACTCCGTTTCCCACTTAAATCCAGATTTGAATGCTACTTCATGCAGCCACCTATGCACACTCACATGCCTGAAACACACATGCACACACACACACACACACACACACACACACACACACACACACACACACACACACACACACACACACACACACACACACACACACACACACACACACACACAGTGAGTGTGCAGGCTAATGACACAACTCATTAGAAACACATAATTTATTCTTGAATCTGTCTGACCTGTCATTGTAGTTGAGCACTATTCCCTCCCATTGATCATCTCACACATACACAGACAGAGCTGCAATAATATGGAGGTAGATTTGTGTCTTTATTATGCAATCAAAAATAATAGGTTTGAGAGCAAAACTTTCCACACTGCAATCAAAAAATTGATTTGAGAGCAAAACTATCGACACTGCAATCAAAAAATGTTTTATTGCAAGATAAATTAATGTAAAAAAAAAAATATTAATGGGAATCCAAAAGTTTTGTTTGCAAACCCAAAAGTTTTGTTTGCAAATCCAAAAGTTTTGTTTGCGAATCCAAAAGTTTTGTTTGCGAATCAAAAAGCTTTGTTTGCGAATCCTAAAGTTTTGCTTGCGAATCCAAAAGCTTTGCTTGCTGTTGAGCTGAATCTCGTGGGCGGGACCTACGCCGAAAGATGTAAGACACGTCTCTATTGGCCAGTCTCGATCGGAGTGACAGCTTGGAAACATCCGAAAAGCCGCTGCCCCCCGACCGCCTCCAGAAGCAGATTGTCGGCCTGACGGACAGGGTGTTCGTTTGTGCCTCTCAATCCGCGGCGGCGGTCAACAACATCGCCCTGCTCTCCTCTGCCATGGTCTCCTTGTCGGCTGACAGGGAGGCCTACGGAATTTTCAGGGCGCGCAAGCGCGCGCACGGGACAAGCCCATAAGGCGAAGCCTAGACGGCGTAGCCTACATGAAATAGAACTCCCTCTCTCGTGACTAACTGTGGATGTTGCCAAGCTGTCACTCCGATCGAGACTGGCCAATAGAGACGTGTCTTACATCTTTCGGCGTAGGTCCCGCCCACGAGATTCAGCTCAACAGCAAGCAAAGCTTTTGGATTCGCAAGCAAAACTTTAGGATTCGCAAACAAAGCTTTTTGATTCGCAAACAAAACTTTTGGATTCGCAAACAAAACTTTTGGATTTGCAAACAAAACTTTTGGGTTCGCAAACAAAACCTTTGGATTCCCATTAATATTTTTTTTATCACATTAATTTATCTTGCAATAAAACATTTTTTGATTGCAGTGTCGATAGTTTTGCTCTCAAATCAATTTTTTGATTGCAGTGTGGAAAGTTTTGCTCTCAAACCTATTTTTTGATTGCAGTGTGGAAAGTTTTGCTCTCAAACCTTTTTTTTTTGATTGCATAATAAAGACACAAATCTACCTCCATACAATAACTCCATCCATAGCCACTTCCGGCTCACATTCTGGTCAAATTATATTACTACCGGATGATTCGTTTTTTCATCTGTTCCTATCTGTAGTAGGATAAATACTGTCTTTCTATACTTACAACACAGTCGACCGATGTATAGCATTGGTTTCCCTTTAAGTTAGCCTTTTTAAAATGTTTTGAACCTTAGAAGCTTCAAAGCTTTCTAATTTGACACTAGCAAATTTTGCACAACTGATTCATTGTTTTGTGGGTCTTCTTTCCAACTTAATAATCATCAATTATTGGCTAACTACAGTCCATTACAGAACATTCACCCTATTTGCATCTCGACTTTATTATCATTTCCCCCCAAAAAAATGTTTGAAAACATTTTTAAGAATGTGTATAATATCATTGTTCTGGAAGACAACGTGTCCGTTTTTTTTTGTCTGATGTCGACACATTCTTTGTGGAAACTCACTACGGGGATTCTCTCTACGGGGGAAAAAATGTATTTGCTTCTTACGACCTTTCATGTGGAAGACATTGTCAAGGTCAGTGCATGAAATATGATCACGGGGAAAAAATGCATACATCATGTCATCCATTCATTACTCTGCAGAGAGCATCAGCCTATGTAGAATATGCCCCATACCAGACACCGATTCCCCCCCCCCCCCCCCCCACACACACACACACAAAGACACCATTAAACAGACATTATTTCTATGGGAAGACACACAAACACACAAATGCACACTGGCACCAACACACACACACACACACACACACAGATTCACACGTGTTTGGGTCTGTGTGTGTGTGTGACGTTGTCATTAAGGTGCTTCTGTCTGAATGGAGAGCAGGTCCAACACACACACACACACACACACACACACACACACACACACACACACACACACACACACACACACACATAATCACTGTCTAGTAACCACACTCGGTGAACTCAAAGAGGACACACCAGTGGCTACTCAGGGGGCACCGTAACCCTAGCAACCAAAGACGTCATCACATCACTGGCTTATCGATTATCACTGTGGTCCGCACATACGCATCCACTGCTGGGATGCGTGTGTGCGTGACAGAGACACGTGTGTGTCTGTGTGTGTGTGTGTGTGTGTGTGTGTGTGTGTGTGTGTGTGTGTGTGTGTGTGTGTGTGTGTGTGTGTGTGTGAGTGATGGACCCGCTCTCTATTCAGACAGAAGCACCTTAATGACAACATCACATAAACCGGTCTGAAACACTTTGTTTGCTTGTAGCAGTAAAAGGAGAAGCAGGGGGTGTTAGGCCTATGTTAATCGAAACCCTGGGGTTGTTTGTGGCTATCTAACTCTTTCATGTTTTTCTGGAGTTTTCACATACACACACCCACCCACCCACGCACGCACGCACGCACGCACGCACGCACGCACGCACGCACGCACGCACGCACGCACGCACGCACGCACGCACGCACGCACGCACGCACACACACACACACACACACACACACACACACACACACACACACACACACACACACACACACACACACACACACACACACACACACACACACACACACACAAGCAATGCTTACACCTCTTACTGACCTACATGACGGAATGATCTACCTGATCTCAAATGAGCAAAGGAAAGCTTAGAAACCAATAAATGAAATTAAATTAAAGTGAAACCAATTCCAAACCTAAAATCATGTATGTGTGTGTGTGTGTGTGTGTGTGTGTGAGACATGTGTGTGTGTGTGTGTGTGTGTGTGTGTGTTTGTTTGTATGTGTGTGCATGTGTGTGCATCAGCATGTATGTTTTAGAGTAGTAATCATGCATACATTGAACCGTGTGGATTAGCACTAGTTTATTAGCCTGGTTGTGCTGTCTCCAAACGCACCCCTTCTTCTGTTCCCTTCGAGTTCCCTTTTCCTCTGTTGTGACGGCCAGCAGCAGGTCCAGCCGCCACGACGAACGGGATAAATCCCATCCAACCACAAGCATCTCCTGCGTCGCCTCTCCTTCAGTTCTCCGGATGAAAAGTCTCCCCGGCTAAAGCATTCCATTAGCAAGCCAAGGCTAGTATTTATCATGGGAGCAGAGCAAACAAGCACCTTAAACTATCCGGGCCAGCCCCTAAGACAGCCTGACAGCTCTAGCATTGTCTTGTCCGCCAAGATACTGAAAACAATATATACACCCCAAGCAAACGTCTGGCTTGTTCATCGTTAAAGGCATCCATTTTTATCCTCCCTCGATTTGTTCTGCTTCATGTTGTTCGATATATAGCCTCTTGCTCTCGAAGATAGGATGGTAGTGGTGGTGTTGCATCGCAGAAGTCAACTCCATAGAATGAACAGAAATAATAGAGAGAAATACTTTGAAAATAGGTTGTGTAATAACCCAATATGTCACGCACTGCGTGACAACTTATTATATAGAGAGGTATTTAGGGCCCATAAAGATACAGGCTTTGTCTGGGCTTATCTAAATCATTAACCTATGTGTCTTTGTAAGCTGTAAAACATAAAAAGGATTACAGAATTGTAATTCAACTGCTGTTTTTCTGAAATTGTCCATTTTCCACATTCCCATTCTTCTTGCAACAGAATTGCTCTCTCTCTCTCTCTCTCTCTCTCTCTCTCTCTCTCTCTCTCTCTCTCTCTCTCTCTCTCTCTCTCTCTCTCTCTCTCTCTCTCTCTCTCTCTCTCTCTCTCTCTCTCTCTCTCTCTCTCTCCATCTCGTTCTCTCTTGCTGTCTCTTGCTCTCCCTTGCTCTATCTCTCTCACCCCCCCCCCCCTCCATTGCTCTCTCTTTTTACAGACAGTGTGGACTCCTGCAAAATTAAACAATTTTCGATGGCGAAAAGACTGATGTGGAAGTAGGTATAACAGAATACATTATACCCTAGCTTCCCAAAGGCCATCACAAAGTGAGGAGCTAAAGGTCAGACCTGGAGAAACAGGGAAGTATTAAGATCGAAGAGAGCATATTGTCAACATAGTTTGTCAGAGACATACACTTTAAACTCTAAAGTATCGAAAACCATTCCCATTGCATCAGAAAACATCAAACCAATTATCTTCTGCGATTACAGAGAGAGAAGATGATGTGAAAAAACACTGCTATTTGTACTATTATAAATACACCATCTGCATGGTGTAAATATGTATTCACCACATGTTGACATGAGAAACCCATCAAGCCTAATTCAGTGGTAAGCTAATGAGCGTGTGAGCACGTTTTGCCGCCGTTACGTCTGACATTCAACGGCCCATTAGCAGAATAAATGTTACGACGGGCACGATAGTCCAGCTACCTCGTCAAGATGGAAGGCAATGATTTACCAGCAACGTTTAATGCACCACCTCCCTATATATATTCCTGACAATGCATATAAGAGGTTTTCTTTTTTACTGTAGTTAAGAGAATGTTGGGTGGGCAACCATTGAACTCCCAGGAACCAGCAGAAAGATGAATACAGCAGGTGCTTCCTCGAGGAAATACCATAGCCCGAAGAATGTGCTAGTCTAAAGCTCTTGAAAAAAAAAGAAGGAAAGCTGAAACTCTGTCACCTTGACTGCTGCTGTTGGAGGCTTTGGTACAGAGGTTTAACATGCCCTGGTGTGTACCAGACACATCCATTTAGCCTGCAGTGATTCCCTACCTCTGTCACCTTCACTCTACCTCGTTTTCTGTCAGTCTGCAGGTACTGGGCCTGGGTTACTTGTGTCACCTTGCTTTATTCGTTTTGCGTTCACTTCCCACTGGAAGGAATCTGAGACATTCAAATACAATAAAGGATTGCTCTATCTCCGTCCATGGGTATTTGCATTCTTGTCATTGCACCACACAAACCGATGGGAGAATGAAACAGCCAATATTCCCTCTTCTGAACACATGAGTAACTAACTGAAATCTAATCCAGGATGAATCTGGGGCATTGTAATGTGAAAACAAAACACTATGTGTCATACGCCATGATTATGGCAGTGTAAGTGAGCCCTTTGCACTTCTGAATTGTAGCCCCCAATCATAGTGGGTGGGCAGGGAAATAAACAAATGTAAAAAACAAAACAGTAAATTGTTCCTTGACAAAGGACAATTTCAAGTGTCATTTTGCAGGAGCAATTGGGATAATTGAAAGGTGCTGCTGGAGGAATTCAAGCTAATTAACCTCAACCTGCACACAAGTTAATCTTTTGCTGTTTCATTAGGTGTCTCCACCACCCTGTTGTTCTTCCCATAGGCCTGAGGCGGGCAGTACTACTGTGTCTGCAACGAAGCATTCACAGTGTGTAATTCAGAGGTGAAAAACAAGCCACTCAGACTGTTATTGCTGGCTCCAACTAGATTGTGCTTTTATCTTCTTAATGCGTAGTATCGTACAAGCATTTCCCTACACGTTATATCAGTTTTATTGTGGATTAAAGCAGAAGCGAATGTCAACTTGAATAAAAAGGCAGCTGTGTGCATTTATAGTTGCGGTTGATTTTTTTCATGACTTTTCCATGCCACTAAAATCAGAATTTTGGTCTTGTGGAGTCGGTAGGCAAAGCCAACATTTTGTGTGTACCCTGAGGATTATACTCTACAGTTGATATACTGTGGCGTCTTCAAAGACCTCCCTTCAGCGCTCAAAATGAAACCTGCCCACCATGCCTTACATTAACCCATGGTGAGTCTGGGCAGTGGGACCGAGCAGGATAGGTTCCACCAAATGGGACCAAGCTAAAGTACTGGCAAAAAAAAGCAATTCAACCGTCAAATCCAATAGGGGAATGTCAAGCTGAGTTACCTTGAGGCCCCGAAACTACACAGCAGGCCTTTTCTGTAGCTTTTCATGTCATGGTGGACGCTGGCCTTTATCTTTGAGTCAGGGTTCAGGAATACAGCCAGATGCCCCCCCACCCCCCACCCCCTTGAGATCTAATACAATGTTAAAGTCGAAGAAAGCGAGTGTGTTGTAGCTATACTGAACAAAAGGACATACCGTGCCTTAGCCGTGATTGATTATGGCTGCTGCATCAGTGTAAAAATACAGATACAGCAGCTGTTGTATAAAACTCATGAGAACGCAGTAATGGGTTTGAACAAATGGCTGTGCCGTATCTTGCATCTGACCTTCAGGCCCATCTCAGCGGTTATCTCCGGGTTGCGAGAAACATGCTAACATGTTTGTGACCTGTTAACACTGTGTCCAACCACGTAGAGCCAGAAGGACCTGTACGGCCAGCTGGGGGTTGTGATTCTCAGATACGCAAAATGACGTGGATAGATACTTAGATCATGACCTTTCAGGTACACGCATGACGCGTTGATCTGTACCCTTGCCTATTCCTCGCCGGGTTGTACAGCCATTGTTAGCGATTCAGGGTCTCAACGTAGCATTGTTAATAATTGCTGAGGTTGCAGGGAAACAGTGGCGGACAGGTGTCAGACACACCATCAGCTATCACGGCGTAAGATCTTGCTAGCTGATGAGCGCTACTTTCTATGTCACCATCCCTCTCTTTATTTACACAATGGGTCACGGATTTCAATACTACAGAACCACTATATTACAGTTACAAATGGATGGCTCCTAGGCACTGTGTTTGAATGTATATGTCTGCTGTCGGCTATCTGCCCACCGTGGAAACACACCCACATGGGTCACATATTGCATGGATTACCAATGTTCTCCCCGTAAAGATTCTTCTATTAGACATTGATTTGATACTAAGAGGCTTCAGGAAATCAAGCTACTTCCAGTGGGGCCACTCTTGAGGCACATGCCGCATGGTGATAAATCTCCACACATTGACTCTAGTGCTGTTGGAGGAGCTGCCACACTGTCGCACACCCGACGGGTCATTATTCATGTACTCAGGCTGCTCTGTATTATATTTGATGGATGGACAGATTAGATTTCTGTGTGGTCTGGCGTATTTTGGAGGATTCCCCTCTCTCTCTTTGTCCCGCTCTGTCCCTCTCTCTCAATATTTAATATTCTCTCTTTCTGTTGCTCTCTTTCTTCCCTTTTCTGTTTTTCTCCGTCTCTCTTTCTACCTCTGAATTCAATATTCAAGATTATCTCTCTATGTCAAGCTACCATCCCCCCCCCCCCCTCTCTCTCTCTCTCTCTCTGTCTCTGTCTCTCTGTCTTTCTCTCTCTTCTATCTCAGTGAGCAGATACTGCCAGCGTTACCATGGCAACAGTACTGGGGCGGAGGGTTTTGCCGTCGTACCTCGTCCGAAGCAGGACAGATTGGACGTTCCTCGGCACCTCTTCTGGCTGTTGTCGGGGGACAGCGCGCAGGACAGCGGATGTTCACACTTGGTGCCCGTCCAGCCCTCCTTACAGTCACACCTGCCACACTGGCACTGGCCGTTACCTGTACACAAGGTAGTGAGGGAGAGAGACACAGAGACACAGAGAGAGACAGAGAGAGAGAGAGAGAGAGAGAGAGAGAGAGAGAGAGAGAGAGAGAGAGAGAGAGAGAGAGAGAGGGGGACAGACAGACACACACACGCACACACACACACACACACACACACACACACACACACACACACACACACACACACACACACACACACACACACACACACACACACACACACACACACAGAAACAGAGACAGAGAGAGAGAAATAGACAGAACGACAGAGACAGACAGTGCGACAGACAGGGAGTAAGAGAGACAGAGAGACAGAGAGAACAAAAAAAATAGGAAAAAAGCAGTCAAAAGGGTAGCTAATATAGATTGACTGGGAGGACAAATGGAAGGCAGGTGTATGTAAGGCCGGGGGGATGGATAGATGAGATAATTTATTAACTGGTAGATGGGTGGAAGGATAAGTTGGGAGGAGTGGAGAGAAGGATGA
>NC_044067.1:6905219-6907719 GCF_902167405.1 Gadus morhua | reverse complement strand
CACCGGTGGCAGAGTGAGGGGGAGCCCCGGGGGAACCAGGCCAGCTGGCAAGCCCCCCCACCTGGCTGGAGACAGCCACACGACAGACCCGTGGCCCCTACCCGCTCCAGCCTTCTCCTGCCCACTTCACACACCGGCTGAGCCAGCCATTTATAGTCCTTCCACTGTGTGTGTGTGTGTGTTTGTGTGTTTCTGAGTGTGCGTGTGCGCGTGTTTGCGTGTGCGTGTCTGTGTAGTTGTTTGTGTGTGTGTGTGTATGAGTGTTTATGTCTGTTTGTGTGTGTGCGTGTGTGTGTGTGCGTCTGTGATTAGGTGTTTTTGTGTGTGTTTTTTTTTTGTGTGTGTGTGTGTGTGTGTGATTGTGTGTGTGTGTTTGTGTGTGTGTGCACATCCGACGCACTATAGAAACCAGCCTGAAGTCCTTTTTCTCAGAGGCAAACTCATCCGATGACCTTAATCTGACATTGGGGCTTTTCTTTTTTGGCATTAAATCATTTTCCTTTGCGGTATTTGGACCATGCCAAAACTGCAAAATGGTGTGAAGGTCAGAGGGACACTTGACAGATACAGCAGGTGAGCTGTTATCGTCCCTGTGTGTGCTCACATGTGTGTTTGCCTGTCTGTGTGTGTGTGGGTGTGTGTTTGTGTGTCTGTGCGTGTGTGTGTTGGAGCCAGTGGCAATCATTTGCTAAACGATAAATTTCCACGTGTCATGGGAAAGAGGTAGGGGAATGTTTCCAAATGGGAGGGGAGTAGAAGGAAGAAGATTTTATGAGATATGATGAGCATTGTGACATATCTATATACATACTGTATATCTATGTCTACATATCTGATTCAGCCAACACAAGCTCCCTCCTCTGCTCTCCACCATATTAGATCTTCATCAACTTAACATAAAGTACCGATCTCCCGGGAGCCTTTGAATGGAAGCCATACAAACTACAGGTTTAAACTATGTATGTAACATGGAGCTGGCTGAAGTCACCAACAATAACAGGGAATTTTGAAGTGGTTGAAATGGCATCGATAATAAAGTGTAAGGAAGATGGCAGCGAAAGGACAGCATTAACTTTTAGACTAGACTTCTCCCACTCCAGTGCAGAGAGCACCAAGCCCCATACTGTGGGAGTAACAACGGCTAGGGTAGGACAGGAGTGTGTACTTTGTCCTCTGCCCACTTGACCACAGATGGGAGACAGCCCAGGGCCGCTCCTCGGCCCATGTGCCACTTAGCCAACCTCTCAGCCGTTCCAGTAATTAATTTCCGTGGGAGCCTTTCCAAAAAAACTACTGGAATGATTTCAACAAGGTTAGATAATTCCTCTTTTTTTTTCCTCCACTCTTCGACCGCCTCTTTCCGGTGAGTTGTGATGAAGTAAAGTGGAATTCACACACTGCTGGGATGACCTTTTTTTGTTATGTTCAGTCTCCGCTCTTGTCTCTTGTGTCTTCATGTATGATCTTTTTCCATCCGTCTTTCTATCCTAATGGTACGTGAGATGCTGCACTGTATATCTCCATTGTTCTGTTATGAGCTGCCACCAGAAAGGTATTCTCAGTTGTACAATTACAGTTTCCCCCCACGCCAGATACCTATATTCATGCTTGGCTTAGGGGGATAAAGAAAAATTCCCTCACCAACACATTTATGGAGGGAAAATCATTGAAGGTGTAATGCCATGTGTAAAGCCGTTAAAATGTGACCGGGATGGATATACATTCTTATATAACAATTATAGCAGGACATATCTTTAAGAATAGCATTTACATAACCCACAGTATTTTCTTATCAGTTTCTTAGTCAAAAATGAATATAAGGATGAGGAAATCCCTTTTCCCAGGGCAGACCTCGGTTGCTGCAGATCTTGCCATCTGGAGATGTGCATCTCTGCTTGCTTTCCCAGGGGCTGATGTCACACTGGAACTCACATTTATCACCATGCCAACCGGCGGCACAGTAACAGTTTCCACAGTAACACTGGCCGTGGCCTGGAATAAGAGCAGAACACACATTTCCAAACCACTCTCAAGCTCACATCACAACGTGCGTGTCTTTTGTTTTTATTTGTACCTCCTATGAATTAGACATTTCAAGTATTATCGAAACCATTTATTGTTACATTCACATTTGCATTTAGCAGACGTTTTTATCCAAAGCGACTTATAATGAGTATATATGTCAGTCGAAATAGAAACTGCATTGTGATACGAACAAAACATTTTTTCTCACACTAATACATACAAATACAATCCAGCAAAGAGGAAAAGCAAACAGCGTTTGGCTTACACCAGTGACAACCATAAGATGCTTTGCATCTTATGGTTTAAGCGTCTTAGAGTACCATATTAAGCGCTATATAAATTTCATTCATTATTATTATTATTATTATTTGCAGCTTTGTCATAAGGCTGGGACAGCTACCCTTTTGCCTAAATAACTGAAATACAAAGCCTTTTATTACATTGATTTGTGTCAATGTAATATCTAATGTAAATC